>NC_034409.1:50248068-50531643 GCF_002078875.1 Numida meleagris | reverse complement strand
CCCCCGCTACCAACCTCGTCGTTTCCTTTCCCCACCCTCGCGAAGAGGGAGTCCCCGTGGCGGAGCGGAGCGGAGCCGAGCAGCCCCCTCCCCGCCCGGCCCCGGCGCCCGCAGCCATCCTCGGCCGCCCGGGAGGAGGGGGAAGGTAGGCAGAGAGCGGGGGAGGGGCCGGCTCCTTCCTCCTCCTCCTCCTGCCGCTGCCGTGGGCTCGGCCCCTCTGCCTGCGCCCAAGGGGGGGGCAGCGCACTACTGAGAGCGAGAGAAAGAGGAAGGGGAAAAAGAAGAGGAGAAAAGGGCGGAGGAGGGGAAGGAAAAGGGGGGGGAGGCAGAGAGGGTGTCGAAACCCGGCCCCCCGGCTCCCCATCCCGCGATCGGCGCTGCCTCCATCAGGACAACAACCCCTCCTCCTTCTGCACAACAAGATGTGAAGCGGAGACTCCTGGGACTTATCCTCATCCTCCTTCCAGCTCCCCTTGCTGCAGCCATTAAGCGGAGCGGCCGAGAGGAAGACGCGCGTTGGAGCTGGGGCCGCCCGGCCGCCCGCCTGCCCCCGGCCCGCTCGCTGCCGGTGGGTTCTTTTTCGCAGGGTGGTGTCGGAGGGGGAAGGCGCTGCTGCTGCGGGAGGAGGAGGACGGCCGTCGTTTTTTCTTTTTTCCTCCTCCTTCTTCTCTCCCCTCCTCCTTCGCCCGCCTCCTGGTGGCGATGAGGAGGAGGAGGACGGCGCCGAGGAGGAAGAGGCTGATGGCGGCGGTGAGGAGGCAGCAGCAGGAGGAGGAGAAGAGCCCCCGGAGGATGAAGATGATGATGGTGGCGGCGGCGAGGAAGCACCAGCAGCACAACAGCCGGGATTAATCTCACTGGAAGGAAAAAAAAAAAACCAACCAAACAACAACAACAAAAAAAAAACCAACCAACCAACACCACCAGCCTCTTTTTTTTTTTTTAATTATTTTTAATTATTTTTTTTTAATTATTTTTTGGCGGGGGCTCTTGCCATCCCCGCGCAGCCCCGCGCCCGCGGGCCGAGGCCTCGCTCAGCCCCTCCGCTCCCACCTCGCCCCGCTCCTCCCAGGGGCGGAAAAAGGGGAACTCGGCCGCTCCTCGCCCCTCCGCATCGCCGCTCCGCAGCCCCCCGAGGGCCCGGCCCCAGGAGGTGGGGGCTTGGGGGCTCCCCCCGTCGTCTCTCTGCTCGGAGTGATTGTCTAAAAAAGAATTAAAAATGGCCGAGAATGTGGTGGAGCCGGGCCCGCCTTCAGCCAAGCGGCCTAAACTCTCCTCGCCGGCGCTCTCCGTGTCCGCCAGCGACGGCACAGGTCAGTCTCGGGGGCCCGGGCCTTGGCCTCTATTCTCTTCCTTTTCTCCCCTATTTCTCCCCTCTCCTGTCCGAATCCCCCCCTTCCTTCCCTCTGCCTTGGGCCTGCCCTCGGCCTTTCCATGCTTTCCTCCCTTCCAGCCCCGAACCTATTCGCTTCACGGCGTAGGAAGGTGTTCGCGTGTTTCTCCCCTTCGGTTTCTTTTGGAAGCGAAGCTGCTCGGAGCATTGTGCTTTTGGGCAATTGCTGACAAGATTTAGTCTATTTCTTGTCTTTTGCACAGTAGCTATCGCAGAGCTCCTCGCGAAGCGTGTGCCTTGAATTCCCATTGCAGAAATACGAAATTGCACAGAAGCATCATCTTTAGCACTCTTTATTGTTGAATTTATGGGTGTGCCTGTCCACATACACAAATGCATGGCTTGTTTCTTATTTTACATAGATACACATGTATATTCTTTCTTCTTGAGCTCGTTTAGAAATGAGATTTATTTCTCTGTTCCTTTTCTTTTCCCCCCTCTCCCATGCAGACTGCTTATTTGATTTACTTTTTTTTTTTTTCAATTCTTCTTGTTCTTCTTTGCAGAAGAACATCCAAAATTTGCTTTTTCGTTTGCTTCAAATAGCTCTTTTGCCAAAGCCAGTGGCCTAAAGCCTGAATCTAGATTGCAATTTTAGGGCACAAGGCTCATCAAGACTCTTAGAGAAATAAAATGTTACTTTACCTTATTTGCATCAAGAATCAATATGGAGTGCACTTCTTGCATCTCCCATTTCTTTGCTGTGTGACCAAAATGTCTGAAATTGCCCTGTAGGCATCTGGACCGTGAAGATAAAGGGGCTTCTCTGCAGTCCTGCAGAGGTCCCTGGTGATGCTGTGGAGGTGAGAAACCAGGGGTGTCCTAAGCCCTCACAGATAGGATCTGGTTGTGCTGGGAGGGCAGAGGGAGTACCATGGGGATGTTCAGCTTTTTGATGCCTCTTGAGAAGCAAAGGTGCTTTCGGTATCGTTCTGCTGGAAGAGCACTTGGTTACCTGTCCCCTGGAGTTTCATTCCAGTCACTTTAGGTCTTCTGGAGCATGTGGAGATGTGGACAGCAATCAGAGCTGCCGAGAAAAAGGAAGAGTTTTGAAAGAGTAAGACGGCTAATCGGTCACTTGGCAGTAAGCAGAAAGTTACAGGATTCAGTTGCATTGGGCAGTGGCTGTGGTGCTGCTTGGAATCATGTTCAGAGCAGTGACTTTTGCCTTCCCTGTTCTTGGTGAATGACGTATTAGTTTTGAAAAGTTTGTGTGCGACTTTTAGTGCGTGTGAGATCCAGGCAGTATAGAGTGTGACTGGAGGAAATGACTGTTCCCCCAGTATCAACAGGTCTTCAGAGAGACTGCAGAAGATAGCTGGAGAATCTTTAGCCAGAGCTCACCGCTGGGCTTCCCGTACTGGGCTTGGAAACCAGTACCTCATTCAGCAGTAACCATTTTGACTTCGTTTTGGCAGTGGTGATCTTGTACTGTTTGTGGACGTTAATTAATGTGGCATGGGTTTTTTGTTTGTTTGTTTTGTTTTTTTTTGTTATGAGGGAAGTCCCAATGCTTAGAAACACAAAAATTTGAGATGAGTGCACATACCAAATTTAAGTCATTTGTGATCAAAGAAGGCTTGGAGACACGAATCTGTTTCAGCTGAACAGGTGCAGATGTTCACAGAATATTAGGCTTATTTTAATTGTTAGCTTATCGAGCAGCTTAATAAATTAACTTTTTCTAGTTACAGTGAAACACTGAGGAGTATTGGGCAGGAACTCAGAAGAGGCAGCACAAAATGGAATAAAATTCTTGTAGAGTCATTGAGGTGGTCATCATCTGGTGGCTATGCAGAGGTTTGTAGCGCTGCAGACACTTCACAGATGCTACACAGAGTTTTTAACCCTTCTGGTTTCCTCGCTGTCAATTTTTAACCTGCATTTGGGACACTTCCACTTCTTTTTTTTTTTCTTTAACTTACCGTACTTGTTTCTCTAGTGAAATAAAATCAAATGTGCTGAACCAATAAATACGTTTTTAAGGTTATATTTTTTCAGTTGCTGCTTGAGTGACTTTTTTTTTTTGCTCTCGCTTTTGCACTTGTGGGAAGCAACTTTCAAGTTGACGTTTTTAACCAATCTGCTCTTTAAATTTGTTTTGATACAGTGCAAGCAGCTCTGCTATCATAAATTCCACGTAGAGAATCTGTTAGATTGTCCCCACTCCCAAGTTCATTATAGAAAATCAGAATCACGGTGCTTGTGTGCTTATTCCAGCGCTCTTGTTAAACTCAGGGTTAGATCTCCATATTCAACTTTGAGGGAGAGAGGTTAACAAACTTCAAGAGTGGATCAAACTTTCCAGCACATGTGCACAGTGGTACTGTGAGCATGTTTCCTCTGCTGTTAACTTGTTGCCTTGATTTCTTAGCGTGAAATACTGTTTCAGCCTGTTAGATACCTCCAAGTGATGGCTGGCTCCTGTTAACTTACTCCCAACCGGGTAGGAGTTCGGTGTATTTATATTGGTGACTGAGCCTCTGATTCACCCACGTTTTCATTTCAGGATGATGCTGATATTCTGGATTTGGAGTATACTAAACTCAAATAATTTGTTGAATAGAAGAGTGGTAATCACATGTGTATTTTCTTCAGGTATTAAAACTTAGAGCTTTACCTTGGACTCCCCTTTTGTTGTCAGGTTGTCCTCAGCATGGGATGTAAATTTGTGACACTGTGTTAGCAACTTTTCTGTACTGAGCAGTTACATTGAGAAAAGTAATTTGCCAGTGTAGCTTCATTTGCTTACTCTTCCTTGCTGGTAGAAACACTGTTTTCACATGTTGCATCTAGTCTGGGAAGTATTAACAAATTGTATACACTGGTCTATTTTTTTTCCACCAGCATAGTTTCGGTGCATCCTGAAAAATTACCTCCTTGAGTAAATGCAGTGGAAATCTCTCATAACAATTCATTTTTAACTGGATGCTTTACACCAGAGATTTTATGCCATCCTTTTTATTTGTGGTCCCTTCAGTTTTTCCTGTGGTGATGGAGGTGTGCTGCGATTGCCATGTACAAATTTCTGCGTGGTGTATTCAGTAAGGATGAAGTTAATCATCTTTTACACGCTTGCTGCCCGTAGAAATAACCTGGATTCTGTGCACTAGGAAAGCTTTTAGGGCTGTGGACTCTAAACTGCTGTCTCCCATCAAGGAATAAAAATGGAATGTACGCAGCGCTGCAGCGTGCTGGTATGGTATCGCGTCTTTGGTTGTTAGATCTGAAAATAGGATTGGAAGCGCTTAGTGTTTCTGACTTGCTCTAAGTCAGTTTTCTACAATTAATTATTTGGCATGTGTTCTATCAGACATCGCTGCAAATTTTATATGTGCCTTCACTTCCTTCAGTTTAACATATCCAAAAGTTGCATTTTTCTGAGCAATAACACATCTTCGATCCCTCCATTTCAGTACCCATCTTACATACAGTTTGTCTTTTAGTCTGTTGCTTTCTTTCAGGAACTGCCTTTGACCTTTAAAACTTTACTCTCCCTTACATCAAAGGTTTAAATCTTGCATGAAAACAACCCGAAAAACAAGCCAACAAACAAAACCCAGACTTCTCACCTGGGCTCCTACAGTTTTGACTGATCCTCATCTTTCTTTTGTTCCAAATGTGATTGGACTGTTTCTTTGCTTGAAATGAATCTTACTGATCTTGTCTTACTGCCTTTTCCTGAGGCACTTGTAAGGTTTTCAACTCTGTTTTTGCTCTGCTGTGCTTTTTTTTTTTTTTTTTTTCTTAGAGTTTGTATACACATCTTTTAAATAACTTCTCCAAATCTGTTTTCTGACCACTGTCGAAGACCAAGTTGTTGGCTGCTTGGAGCCATCAGTTCAATTTTTCTGTTACTTCCTGTTGAGCCACTTATTTTTTTTTTTTCCCAAGTATTGTGAGATGAGAAATGCATTAAAATAGAGTTTGTTAGATGGTACAGTCTGTAATCAGATGTTGCAATACATTAGCTTTGATCCAGTAGCAGACACTGCATCTGCCAGTGAGGGTGAAGGGGCATCTTTGCCTTGTAGTTGACTGAACTGTCAAAGTACCCGCATTAGGAAGAAGCTATTTAAAGTATTTTGCAAACTGATCTTTCTGATGGTGCTTAGTAACTTTTCAAAGAAAATCCTTCTGGCTTTGGAAGTTCCTGGGCTTCCAAATTGCTGTGCCGCTGCTTTTGCTACTCCGCTGAGTTGGGTGTGTCTTATACAGGTCATGAGAAATACCCTGATAGTTTTTGCGTCGTTTCTCCACGTTCTCAGAGCAGGGTTCGGATTTAGTCTAGGCAGCCCCTATTTCCAATTGTTGGTCAGCTCTGTATTTGCAAAAAAAAAAATCCTTCCAAACGTTTTATTTGGGGAGGCTGTAGTGGAATCTGGAGCTTTTTTGAAAATGTGCGTTTTGTCAGGTACTGGAGATCAGCAATGTCCAAGTTACGAAGGTACGGGAAAACAGTTTTTGCAGGAAAAGTTCAAAGTGACTTTATTACTAGATTTTAATTTGATGTGATTTCATGTGTATTTTTTTGCCTTCTCTTCATAGGCTGCTCTTCAAAGGAGCAGCCTTTGAGTGCATGTTCTAACAGCACAGTGCCATTAGTTTAACCTTTCTCATCACCCTAATTAATGCCCCCTCGGAGAGGGTTTGGCCGGAAGTCACTCAGAATTCTTATTTGACAAGCAGAGTAGTTGAGCTGTCTTGTTTTCACTGTCAGATAAACAACACGCACCTGTCTCCAAGGATTTGGGTTTTCTGTCTTTCCTTACACTGTAGCAGCAGGCTGAAGTAAAATACATCTGTCTCTGCATATGGTTGTATGCGGTGACGGCGCGTCCTTAGTTAGGTTGGGTTTGTAGGACTTCAAGTAGAAGTTGATGTAGGGCAATTCACAGAAATCCTCTCCCTGAGCGGTGAGTGATGTATTGGCCAACATGATTTTGTTGGCTTCCTAAATAGCAGCAAGTTTGCTGAAAACGTGTTGGCATATGAACGCGTTTAGAGTTCTGCAAAAAGTGTTATTTTCTTTTTCAAGCACTCTTCTCTTACAGAACTTTCTGATGAAAATCAGAAAAAGGAATGTTAAGTTCTCTACTCCATTCGTAAGTAACTCATAATTCAGTTGACTGTGCTTACAGGAACAGCATGAATACGAAACTGTGGTCTAAGCTAGGATTTTCACCAAAAAGAAAAAGTTGACTACAAGATTTTCAGAAACTCTGTAGGTCACTTTCTGTTATTGATAATTGTAAAAAGGGCTGGATAAAGCTTCAGCTCTTTTCCATTTTTGACGGTGCAGAACTCTTCTGTACTGCATCTCCACAAGAAGTAGAATTTTGAACCACGTTCATTTGCTTGCAGAACCAAGAGATTACTGGCTACCAGGAGCTCCAGCTGAATTACTGGTTCAAGATGAAGTCTGATGTACTGACGTTTGGTTTATGTATCTATAAGCTTGATATTACCTTTCTGATTTTACTCGGGAGCAATGTTGAGTGAACTCAAGTCAATCAGGAAACTGACTTCACTCTTAGCTAATTGCATATGCAGATTGCATCATTTCAAAGTTGGAGATGGCAACAAAGTCAACTTCATTCTTTTCGTGAAACTGATTTGTAACCATTCTTGAAATGAAACCGATGATGTCTGCTTGCAGACATAAACGTGTTCCCTTCCTATCTGCATGTACCCATTTTTTTGCCCACGAGTGTAGCAGACCAGCAACTCCCAGACTGCAGAGACCACCACCAGCTTTCCAGACTTGTGTGCGTGGTGCTCCATCATTTATCAGACTCCTGGCTGAGATGCCTTTCTTGCTCTCTAACAATACCACAGGCGAGCAGTACGTAACCTAATGTGGCCCTATGGGAATTTCAGTGGCATCCAAAAGCAGGATACTGTTGGGAGTTAGAATACTAATTTGGAGACTTTAAAGGCAGCACAGTGAAATTTGTGCAAATAGCAACATGTTCACAAGTAAATGGTTAACTGTGTGACTTCAGCACCTCGGAATTGAAATGTCAGTGCTTCGTCTTATTTGGATCATGGGTGACAGCAAGGCTGGTACCTTTTAGCTGTATTACATAAAAGCATGAGTACGCTGCTACACAAAGAACAGCATTTCTGAACTTCCACCTAAAGTAATGTGTTCCCCGTACAACATTTCAGTTTCCCTAGAGCAAAATCCATATTCCAGAATCATCAAGTTTTCACTGTTTTTCAGCAGTGAGCTGCAGTCATCTCTATCTCTAAACACTGCTTTGTAAAGAGCTTTGAATGAAAACGAAAACGCAACTTTCATCTGAAGTTGCAAAAAAAAAAAAAACCCTCACGTTATCCAGAGTCTTCTAAAACTGGTCTGTATTTAAGTTTGGGTAAAGTATCAATTAAACTTGCTCCTATTAATTTTTCAGAGTGGAATTTAGACTTTTCTCTTAAGGACGAGTTGAACGGAGGTGAGAATAGCTTGTTAAATGAAGAAAGAGCGCGATCCTAAAATAGCCTTTGATAGATGTTGAGTAATAAGTGGCTCCTTCTTTAAAATGACTTTTTTATGCTTGCAAAATTCTTACATTTCTGTCTGCTTGTTAGAACCAGTATGAAATCATGTGTATTGTAGATAACGAATTGCACTTTTCGACCAACAAACTTCTGGTTGTTTTGAAGAACCGGTGCCTGGAGCTGTGCGCTAGCTTGACTTGCTGACATGTTTTGTGCCTTTGCACGTGGTATCTTCTAGGGGTGCTGAGCCTGCTCTCTGAATGAGTAGCACGCGTCCCTTTCAGATGTATTTTTTGCTTGTGTTGTTTGTGGTTTGTCTTCAAGTTATCAAGTTCCTTGATGTGGTGAGCAAATTTAGGTCTTCTCTGGATTAGCAGGAAGGAAGGAGGAGGCAGTGCTTCCCCAGTTTCTTGCAGGGAACAGAATAAAAAGTAAAGTCTATTGCGAAGACTACGTTATTGAAATAGTGTAATGCAGAACAAGAATTCTCAGCTGCTCTTGCACAAGCAGTAGTGAAGACCTCTGCATCACGCTTCTGCTTTGGCCGTGTGTGATGACTGCAGTTGCACAGGGGCTGATGCCATAGGATTTTGGAAGTGGTAGTAGTAGCAATGACGAATCCAGACCTTAATTGTGTAGGCTGATGCTGACTATTTTTTCTCCTCTTTTGTCTTGCATCAAATTAGTAGATAATTTTAAACTCTACAATTTAAGGTAGGAAAAATGGTTTGGCAGAGTTCTTGTTACCGTTGGGTAATTGTGGCTTCAGACCATCTTATGTGAAAAGCTTTCTCTTTCAAGGCTTTTAATCATAAGTGTAAATCTGCTTTTCAAAATATAGCAAAACTCTCTCACACCCACTTGGTAGGAATCTTGAGAGTTTTTGCCTCTTTCTTAGCGAACTTTTCCCCCACTAAAATTGTCTGAACATGTCTGGTTTCATTTTCTGCCATTGCAGATGCCGTGGGAATTGATGATTTTCTTTTATTAGGACTTTGTTCCCTATCTGTGCTTCACCTTTGCTTCTGCCTTTTCATGGATACCTGAGAGATGTCTTGTGAGAATGCGGCTCAGCATCCCGTTCTGCCATTTTTACTTCTTGTGTTCTGGCCTGCCTTTATTTTTTAGAGGACATTTCAGGCAGTGCCTTTTAGGACCTGTACTACTGGTGCTTGAGTAGCTGCTTACTCTTGGGTATTGGTTGTATCCTCTGGACTTTTCCTGTTACACCTTGGCTTTGTTTGATTCCCGGATAACTTTGATGTCACCGTGCTGGGAAGTTACAGTGCTCAGCAGTTACAGTGCTCAGCACCTTATTGCTGCTGTTTGTCTGAAAGCACAGCACAGGTGTCGTGTTTTCTGTGTAGTCTCTCATCGTCCACGGCTCCTGTCAACCCTGTCACGTGCATACTTTGTGTTCAGCGTCCTGTAGTGAGCCTTGCCCACGTGACTCATTGTGAACCGAAAGACTGTGCTATTATTTGATCCACTGATACATTTCTGGAACCTAGAAACGCTTGTGCAAAAAGGGGACTGCTCAGCAGCTTGATGTCTGTGTTTGGACGCTAACATGTGCCACTTAAATCCATGTGCAAGTTTCTTTGCTGACTAGTTAGTGTGAATATGTCCTTGCGTTGTGAGTTCTTTAGTCAGAAATCTCTCCCTTGCCTTGCGTGTTCTGACAACTGTTATCGCTGGGGCTGCCTGGCGCTCTTGCAGTAACACTAGCTTGAAATACTTACTATGAGACTTGGTTGAAAGGACACTGATTTCTTAATGACTTAGTTTTTGATTGCTCACTGTGAATCTGTAGTGGTTTAAGGGCCTTCTGGGTGCCAGGTGGGTTTCCATCCCAGTCTGGCAGTCTCCTTGCATCACGCAGATCAGATGCTGTCAAAGGCAAACTTAGCAGAAGTGTTTGTAGGATCCAAAACTGAGGTACCAATGCACCATACACAAGGAAAAGCTAACACGCTGATTTTTGCAGTTGCTCTCGAAGCAGAGGATACAGCTCATATGACACAATCCAGGTGAGCTGGACTGCTGCTACAAAAAATGGACCCACTCCATCTGCTGGCTTTCCTCACCCACTTTCTTGCTACAGATCTAATGCAGCCCTGTCGAGTTGGCCAGTTTCTTCACTCGTTTTGGTGTTCACTGGCAGTACGGTTCCTAGTGGGAATTATTAAATGCCTTTGCATGCAGAGATTATTTCAATTTAACACTTAGTGCCTACTTGGATCTTGTGTTTCAGAGGTACCTTCATTCTCCTGTAATCTTGGATGGCAGGAGCAATCTATTTTACCTTCCTTTATTAGTGAGACACACTAATAATACCATTAACAGGATAACACGGAGTCACTCTGTACTGCTATCCTGAGATCACCACTTACTTTATCACTTACTGCTTGGTGCTCCTGATGAGCTCTTAGGTCAGTCAGTGGCTGTTCTGTTCTGTCCCAGCTTCTCAGTGTCCATGATTACACACCGCTGTCTCTAAGGTTTATGAATCAGGTAGGCAAACCTTTGCAGGACTTCTGCCTCCTTCTCCTTCCCCTTCCCGCTACCAGCTTTATTTTCTTAGTAAGAAATCTTCATGTGTGTCTTTAATGATAAAAGATTTCAGGGCTAGCAGGCACTGGAAAGCTAGTCAGTTCTCTGGGTTTTTACCACCTCTGTCTTAGCTATTCTGTTGGCTCTTGTGTGGATGTATTTGCCATGATTGTCACGTACTCAGAGCTGCCTGCCCTCACCTTGTCAGCGTTTGGTGTGGTTGTAGACGGGTCTCTGTGGCAGGCTTCAGGAGTGCAATACATGTAAAGGACTGGAATGGATTGAGACGCGTGCTGTGTGCACACAAAGTCCTATTGTTCTGTATGGTCCTTTGAGACTGTTCGTGTTTCAGTCTTGTACCTGAAATCTTCTGCCTCCTGCCAGTTGACTAGAAGTGTGATTCCGTAGCTGAGCAGACGACTGAGCATCTTCCTCTGTGTTCTTTTAATCTGGCTGGAGAAGCCTTTGAAGTTTGTGTTTTGGAAAAAACTTGGGGAAAAAAAGGGGGAAGAGAGGCAAGCAATATCAGAATGGTGCTTCACTGACATTATGATTCTGGCTTGTAGGTGCAGTATTCTTATATCGTAACTCTTCCATAGCACATTCTCTGTGGTTGCCAATCTTAGCAGGTTAGTTTCATACGGAAAGAACAGGATGCTTTCTTATTTAAATTTTTGGGTGTGGAGAATGGGATAATCTCACAGCCATTCAGTTGTTCTGTTTTGATATGGAACAGTTGATAGGTTGTGTTGTGAGAAGTTAATAAAAAGAGAATTAAGAACACTTAGCGTTTTTATGGCTTTCTGCTTCCAGCTTGTGGGTCTGCACCAAATCACCTCGCTGAGGAGCTCTGCTAATCTGCACCAGGACTCTTAGGTTGGATGGGAGCAAGTCAGCAGCTAGAAATATCCTCTTGCTTGACGAGGGGGAATTTTGAAAGAATGAGGTCTTCAGAGAAACAGGTTAATATTGTCTTGTACAGAAGGATGAGCAAATCTTTCAGTCTCTCAAAACACAAATTGTGCTGCCCTTCTGCAGTGCTATATCTGAAATCATTTAAATAAGTCTTTCGAAGTAAATATCCAGTGATAGATTGAAAAAACAAGCTGTTCTTCATATTCAGATGGCTACTGACCGCTTTCCAGGTGGCGTAGTGAATGGCTTAGTATGGAGTGGTCTGTTCTTGGGGGACGTGAAGTGGGGTTTTTGTTTCAGGACTCTGTGCTGGAGGCTGCATCTGTTGGAGTAGAAGTTCTTGTCCATCTGCAACCAGCTTTTAAATGCAGAACTTGGAATAAACTATATTCTTTAGCTTCTCTCATTTTTAATCTTCAAAAAATATTGTGTTGAAAAATACTGCAAGTGTAATTGAAGAGAAGTCCTTAGTATGTACCAGAAAGCAGGGCCTTTAGCACAGCATTTTCCTTAACGAAGAATGGACTCAGCTGATTTGAACAGTTTAAGGTATAGTTCTTTGGTGGAAACTGTCACTCCATCTCTGGTGCTTTGCAATGATGAAGATCCATAAATGGAGCTATGCAATCTCCTCTTGAAATCTCCTCTGTTTTGGTATGCCTGAATACTTGCTAACCTCTTATCATACTTTTAGAATTCTAGAAAGTCATTATCTTATCTGCGATGACAGTTGGGAGGTCGATTTTCAGAAAAATAGATGCCAACAAAACCCCTTTATTAGTACTGGAGTTTAGCAGTTGGGATTCAGCATTGTATGAAACATTTTTAACAGGCTTCTTGTGCTGGTCAGCTTGTCTGACTTGTGTGCTTTTTAACTGTAGCCCTATTTCATTATTATTTGGAACAAGTCATATTCCAGTGTCTGTAAAATTTGCTGTAATTAACACTTCCTTCTTAGCAATTGGTGAAATAATGAGTGGTATTTTAGGCCCTTGTCTAGATGTGAAGTTGTTTAAGATGCAGTGGAAGACTTCCTACAGAGTATCCATAAAGTGACCTTTCTGGCAGAAGTGATGCTGACCTATTTCCATAGATAAGATTAATTTAAAAAAAAAAACAAACACAAAAAAAGCCCTTCCCTGTATATTCCCAAATTCCAAATACTAAGCTTTATGGCCTAGTTAGTAGGGGTAGCTGCATCCTACAATAGCTCTACTGTTAGCCATAGACTTTCTAGATTGCTTTTGTTTTAGCTACCTTAGATTAAGTACCTGGATCAAGGTGCATGCTATCGCTGCAGACATAGGAACTTTTAAAGTGTTTTTTTTTAATCCTAATATGTTTTCACAGCTTCATGGCGAGGAAGGTTATTTTGATTGTTTTCTGGCTATGGTCATTTTTGGGAAAAATACTGCCTATTCCATGAAGCTCAGTTTAATTGTGCAGGTCTGTGCTGGGAAGGGTTGGATGTAAAAAGTTGAAAGAAACAGCCACCAAACTACCAAACTACAACAAAACTGTTTTCTTTTTACTGTTTTATAAACGTTTTCTGAAAAGCACATAACAATATTAGTTGTCTCTTCCTGAAAGTGATACTTCAGTGAAAGCTTAAAAATTAAGGTGGTGCTTTCTCATCAGTGTTTTAATGCCTGATTCCATTGGCAGACTATAGAATGTTAACAGTTTTTCTGTCCTTTCCCTTCAAATTTCGTGAGTTGGGAGATCATGTTATAAGGTCCCTAGTGATCTTTCAAAATAAGCTGTTGTAGGAAAGTCAAGTAGAATGGTAATTTCTGATTTAGACTTGGTAAGGTTTAGAAACTACTTTTATGATGACTAATTTGGATAGTTTTCAATAACAATTGATTGAGGAATCCCACTGGAACATAGCAAGTGAATTTTTGATAGTTAAATAAAAAGGAAAAAAAAAAGAATCGATAAACAAGATTTTTATTCAAGAAGAAAACTTCTCCTGCTGCTTGCACTGACCTTATAAAATTTCTTGTTTTTCAGATTTTGGATCGCTGTTTGATCTGGAACATGACTTGCCAGATGAACTGATCAGCTCCACAGAACTGGGACTCACCAATGGTGGTGACATTAATCAGCTGCAGACCAGCCTTGGCCTGGCACAAGATGCTGCCTCTAAACACAAGCAGCTGTCAGAACTTTTACGGGCTGGTAGCTCCCCAAATCTCAATATGGGGGTTGGTGGCCCTGGCCAGGGCATGGCCGGCCAAACTCCACAGAATAGTCCTGGAATGGGAATGTTGAACAGCATGGTGAAAAGCCCCATGGCACAGGCTGGGTTGACTTCTCCCAGTATGGCGATGGGTACAAGTGGACCAAACCAGAGTCCTTCAGCCCAATCTACAGCAGGAATGTTGCCAACAGTAAACAGTCCAGTTAACCAGCCTGGCATGGGAATGAACACGGGGATGAATGCTGGCATGAATCCTGGGATGTTGGCAGCAGGCAATGGACAGGGGGTGATGCAGGGGCAAGTCATGAACGGTTCGATTGGAGCAGGCAGAGGGCGACCAAACATGCCATACCCAAATCCGGGAATGGGAACTGCTGGTAACTTGTTGGCTGAGACACTTCAGCAAGGCTCTCCGCAGATGGGCGGACAGGCTGGACTGAGGGGGCCACAGCCCGGAGCCATGAACAAGGTAAAGCAAGCTAAGCTTAACTTCAGTACCTTCCTTCACAACGTTTTATTTTATCTGCAGTATAGATTCTATAGAATAGGGTTTTTGTCTTTTAGGAGTCCTGGATCTTGTGGTAAATAATTTATATATTGCCAAATTGGTATTTATGGCAATCAGGGGAAGCAAGAAGTTACTCAACAAGCATGGTTGTTGCTAGGTTAAGCAGTGTTGTTTTTTTTTTTTAATTCTGTGACAGTAGAGATTATCAGTGTTATTGTAAACTTGACTTGATAGAATCATAGAATCAGCTAGGTTGGAAAAGACCTACAAGATCATCCAGTCCAACCATCCACCTACCACCAATAACCCCACTAAACCATGTCTCTCAATGCTATATCTAAATGCTTCTTGATAGTATTTATTCTATTTCATGTTTTTGTCTGTAACTGTATTTTCCCATCTAGTGCAGTGAGTGTGATGGGAACAAAATGAGATCTTTTAGAAGTTACGGTGCTTTTCTGTGTGACGCTTAATGAGAGTATTTGCTGCCTAAGAGCTGATGAGTATTGGTTTGTGCTGTAGCAGATGAGAAGAGGCAAATACCAGTTAGAATGAGCTGATGTGCAGAACATGTTAAGGCATACATTGGCCTTGTAGAGAAATACAGACTTGAGTTATTGGAGAGGGAATGCTCGTGTGAATACCTACAAACAAGAGTTGGGTTCCTAAAGACTGTTCAACTGCACCCAGCTCTAGTTTTTAGTTTAGAAAGATTTTATCTACAGGAGAGTAAATCAGAAAGCTGAAAAAACCCCTTCTTTTTATATTGGTGGGGGGAGATGTGCTTTTATTTTGTAATTTAAGAGATTTGAATGAAGCTGTTGTGGATTTGCTCTGGAAAAGTGAGGAGAGGCCAAGTGATTAAAGTTACAAGTTGTTTAAAAGTTGTCTTACCTTGCACAAATAGCTTTATTAGCATAGGGAAACAGATGAATGTTGCATAACTTTTTAGGTTTTGGTTAAAAAGCCTAGAAAATATGTAAATGTTTCATTTCATTTGATATACGGCTGTTTTGTGTTTATTGGTTAATGAGTGGAAGCTTTATTTTTAGAAGGACTGAATTCTGCCGTGTTGATGATTTTGCTATGTTTTAATGTACTAAATATGAATATCTTATGAACGTTGTTATAATCTTTTTTGATCTTAGCTGCTTGCTTGAGCTCCGTGTGCTGCTGACTGTGGTTCCAATACTTGTGGCCAGCAGCGAGTTCATTTTGTGGTCTGTTCATTTCACGTAGCTTTGCACTGTTGCAATGTCCCATTGCTACAGGAGAGAAATCACTATGTAGTTCATAGTGGAAAGAAATACTTGGAAGTGTTTTTGTACTGGAATTAGTTGATGGTTTACTTTGTTATACTTTGGTCTTCAAAAAGCTGTATTCCGAGGTCTGAAATTAATGTATTGAGTTTCAGGGCGAAATGTAACATCTTAATCCTTATTTATTGTAGCTGAGGTAGAGCTTTAAGCTATTAAAAACAACAACAACGGAACACCATCTTCTTCATCTAGAAGAAATCGAGGAAGGCCAAAAAATCAAGTTTTTGGCTGAGATAGTTCGAAACGAAGCCGTCTTCATGGCTTCTTAAAGTCCCGCCTTGTGCTTTACGTCTGAAGTAAGCAGCACCTTGTGCTTTGGGCAGTCTCCACACCAATGCATAACTTCTGCTTTTTTGCTTGGAGTCTCAGACTGATTTAAAAAAAAAAAAGAAAAAAAAAAGGAGAGGAAAAAGGAGAAAAAAACAAGGCTTAAGGTAAAGCTCTTTAATTGTTGAGAAAATGCTTGGAGATTCATAGGGTGAGCTCAATGGGCACAGCCCGTGTGTAGCTGCTCCGGCTGCCGGATGAGAAAGCACGGTCTGAAATGGAGGCTGAAATTCCAGAATGTCTTCAATTGGTTTGGCTGCTGGCAGGGAGCCTGTGTTTCACTTTGTGCAGCGGAGTTAGCGCAGTCTGACAACAGGCATGTCGGACCGCTTTATCTCTCCACCCATCTGCTTTTGTTTTTCCCCCCACCTACAAATCTTCACAAAGTAGATGAAAACACAAGACCCTAAGCAGTTGTTTTCAAAAGCCTTTTTTTTTTTAATTGGTAAATTTAGCACGGTGTTGCTGCCAGTGTGGGAGTTTGTGGAGTAACTTTCGTACGTTTCCTTCATCACTGCGAAAATGGGCATTATTTCAGAGCTGTCCTTTGGTAGGAGGGGAAAAAAATACACAAGACACTTGGGCTGCGCACAACGATGTCACGATGGCTTTCCAGAGTCTGCCTCTCTATGTGGTGGGAGGCTGCTTCTGGGAGTTGTCCTTCAATAAAACAGAGGTGTGTCGTCTGCTGTGGCTTTTACAGACAGGTAGCATGTTTGCTGGGATGTTAACTTACGGGGAGAGAGGAGGTTGTGCTCTTCTAACGGTAAAGAGGAGCTCCAAGTGGTCCTGGATTTGAGCAGCAGGGCGGGCACGCTTCGGCTTTGTTCTGCCGTCCCATGGAGCTGCTGAAGTGTTTTCTTCCTCTCCTGAAAGACTGGGGCAGTGGGACGCTCGCTTTGCATGGTAGGCATGTTCCTCACTTTCCCTGTTGTGAGGGTTACTTTTGTTGTTGGCTTTTTTTTTTGCACTTGAAATCCCAAATGCCCATAACCAATTGATTTGAGGTCAACAGATACGCACAAACTTGGATTGTCCTAATCAGCCACTTGTGGTGTGCTCCAGTGCTGTAGCTTTATGTATGCTGCAAGCAATCCCTGAAATACAAACAAACATTCCTGTCTCTGTAGCAGTGGTGCTGAGAAATGAATCCAGGCATGAAACTCACCTGGTCATTGAAAAAGAAGTTATAATTTGAATGAGTTTTCTGATGCACCTTAAATGCACCTGATGCTAGGAGCGGGGATGGGCTGAGGGAGAGGGTGCTGTGGTCAGGGCATGGGTCCTACTGTGGTACTGGGGTGGCTTCCCAGCACCTGGGAAGGTTCAGCCTGGAAGGAATGTTTGGATAGGAAAGGAATTAAAACAAGTTTTGCTTTCTTGAATAGCTTTTTGTTTGATGGGTGCTTGATTGTGCACAAGTTAAGAGGACAGACATTCCTATTACTCTTGAAATAGAGTTTTGGAAACTGTAATGCTTTGATTCTTTCACCATTTAGGCTTTTTTTTTTTTCAGGCTTTTTTATTTCACTGGCTAGCCTTCCTTCCAGTTCTGATTTAAGAGTAAACAGCAAACTTAAGCTCCATAGTAACTTAAGAACAAGTTCATCTTTCCTGTTTTGAACCATTCCTCACTTGGAAGTGTATATAGTTAAAACTTCAGTGTGGCTCTTCCTCTGGGCTCCTTCTGCTGTTCCCAGTTATTGCTGAGGTCTTATAGTTCAGCCTCTTGTTAGAGGGCCATGCCCTTCACAAAGTGCCCACGTCCACCTGACCTTCAGGCCATTTACATTGGGTCTCCCACTGATCCCCACAATGCTCTTTCATCAGCAAAAGGGACCCGAAGGCAATCTAGGAGAGTAGGGGAGCTGCTGCCTCTGCTGTTGGATTGCTTCAGTTGTGTGTGAAATTACTCAAAACATTTAGAATTGGTGTTAATTCTTTGTAATGTGGCTTATGGTTTGAGTATATACAGAGCTCTCTCCACTTATGACTAGAGGCACTATTCTGTTTTATCAGTGCTTAGCACTTGTATTAAGAATCAATTGTCATGTTTTACAAGGACAATTATTTAGACCTTCATTTAAATAAAACAGAAAGAAAGAAATGTCCTGTTGAAAGTTGCCAAGATGGAAAATCATGACACCCTCCAGTAGCAGATTTAGGTAAAGAAAATAAAAACCAGCTTACATGTATTAATGTTAGCATACTCGTGTCACGCTTAGGGCAGCGGGAGGTTCCTGCTCTTGGTTGCTTTATATCTATTTGACTCAATGTGCAAGTGTACCTATAGCATTTAGATTCTGTGCCCTAAGTGTGCCCTATGGTCAAGTGCTAATTCATTGAAAGTGCAGCTGTACGTTGTGGATCTTTGCTTTTTCTTCTTTGGTGTAAAAGATGGATAATTGCTCACTTTGTCGCAATGTGTGAAGGGAGTGTGTTTGAGGGAGAAAGGGAGCAGGAGGGCTTTGTCTTTGGGGATCTAAGTTTGGGTGGGTAGGGGAGTTTCTTGCACAAATGGCAGTGAAATAATGCTTGTGTCTTCCAATAGATACGCTAAAACATAATGAGGTCACATGCAGAGAATAACCATCATTAACAGTCCTTGGAAAGATTGTAGCAGATATCTCTGGC
The DNA here is from genome assembly GCF_002078875.1 of Numida meleagris. Classification (NCBI taxonomy): domain Eukaryota; kingdom Metazoa; phylum Chordata; class Aves; order Galliformes; family Numididae; genus Numida; species Numida meleagris. Next base: position 50,513,287 of record NC_034409.1, on the reverse strand, counting down.
GCAGTTTTGTTAGACTGTATCTGGGTCCAGTGAAGCTCTATCAGAGGGTTGAATGGCACCAGAAAGTGATGTGCAATAAATCAGTTACAAGATCTCCTATTTAAAAAGCCTGCTGGAATTTAATAAAAATAACTTCCTGGTTTAGGAGAGTTAATTAACTTCTACTTGCAAATATGGAAAGATTACATCAGCGTGCTCTTAAACTAGTGCATGTACTACAGTTACCCCAATAGAGATGCATAGCTGATAGTGCAAATGTTGGGTTATTCCAATCAACATTATAAACTCAGTGGAGGCAGGAAAGTCAAGCACAGTTGTTTTCTGCTGTGTAGAAGGAATAAGCATTTGAGATTACCTTTGCCACCTAGCAGCCATGCATCGTCATCTTTTGCTTCACTGCCTTTTATCCCCCTTGTCCTTTACTGTGACGTGCCTCTGCTCTGCTGTGTGTGAAGGCCTCGTGTATGTAATGGAAGGAACCTGAGGCTGAGGAGAGAGAGAGAGAGGCAAATGGCAGGTGGGGTGAGTGAGGAAGGGCGATGGGAAGAGCACAGGAAGGAGTGAGCAGAGGCTGCACTCGCTGACTTTGGGCCACAGTGCAGCCGCATATGTTTTTACACGGTGTTATAAAGGAAGTCTTGTTCCTATCTCATGCACTGCCACCAGCACCGCCTTGCCTTGGCTGTGCTTGATGGTGTACCTACCCCTCACCACCAATGGCTCCCTGGTTTGATGGTGAACTGTATGTCAGCCTCTCTGCGTTTTTTTTCCAACTGATGAAGTCCAAGTCTGCAGGATTGGTTTTTTTTTTTTCTTCCTTCTGTGATTAGTTATTAGGTCACGTGGTTTTTCCTGTTTGATATCCCCCTCCCCACTTCCCCTTATATCCGTGTTTCCCAGTGTGTCACACCAAATGTCTCTAGCATGCTCCTGCTTCCAGTGCCAGGGTCACTGATGAGATCCTATGACGTTGCTGTGAGGAAGCTGCCACGTGCCCCTTCCCCTGACTCAGCCCGGAGCTGTGTGCACATTGTCTGTATCACATCAGTGGGTCAGTGACAGCAGGAATGGGGACACCACTGTGAAGCTCAGCTGTGGATCTGGCAGCTGTCATTCTCGCCTGGACCGAGGGATGGCTGCTTATTTCCTCCAGGAGACTGAGGCAGTTGGGGCTTTAATGCCCTTCTCAGGTGATGCTTGTGTGTGGCTTTCAGGGTCACTTTGCAATGCCCACCCTCTGACCTGGCCAGCCCCTACATTTCTGCCATGCAGCCCAATTGTTGGAGGGGCTGGCGTTGCACCCCAAGCAATGCCAATGGCTCGTGCTTGAGAATCTTTGTGCTTCGTCAGCTTGATCAGAACATCTGATATCAATGGGAGAACTCCCCCAGTTTTCTTAAGCTGAGCATCTTGCTTTCTCCCAATGATGTCAGAGTTTGAAAACGTGCCTTCAGCCTTCAAATCTGAATTGTTTGGTTAGTTTTCGTTAAGGCTGATAGCAGCATAAGTTGTACAGGTTCTGTGGGGCAGTGTTAGTGATGGCCAACACAGTATATGCTATAGCACATCATATGTGCTCTGGTGACGGCTAACTTCATGTTTTCTTAAGGAAATGACTCCCACAGTCCATCTTACACTGAGCTTTGAATCTGCTGGTCAGTTTTAGGCAGCAATGACAATAGGGAAACGTATTTAGAGATACCAGTGCACTTGACTACCTGTAGCTGCAAGGGCTTGGGTCTTACCTGTGTCATTTTGGGCAGCAGCTGCCTGTCCCCATGTGTGTATTCATCACGGTTGAGACAGGGCAGTAACAGTGCTGAAGGAGACAAAGGAAGCATTTTTAGCTTTTCTTCATCATTGCACAACTTATCTGCCATTTGTAGATGTCCTTTTCATTTCTCTCTAGTGAATTTCTGCTGTGTGATTATAGTTACTGCTTGGGGTGGGGGGAAGGGGTTGTCATCAGGTATCTGACAAGTGAATTTCCTTGAAGTGTCAGACTTCTCAGTAAGCTTTGTGCCGTTTTTCCTGTAGCATTGGTTTGATTCAGCTTTATTTTACAAATGCAAGTTGAAGGCTGTTGTAACAGACCCGCAGAAGTTAAAACCTGAAAAAAGAAAACTTTGGGTAATAACAGATAACAGGTAATCTCTGGGCACGTACGTTACTTTTCTGTGCAAGTTGAAGAGACTTGGTGAGGAGCAGGAACAAAGTGCTTCTACTTAGGGGAAGAGGATCTGAGAGCAAATGCGGGAGTGATTGGACAGATGCATGCTGTAGGAGCTTGTATGCGCTTCTTGATTAAGTCTGGGTATTTTCCTGGATCCAAAAAAGCATCAAGTAGCCTGAACGCTGAGTCACATGCTGATGTGAATTGAAGTGTCACAGCTCTCTGAAGTACTTTTGTGCCTTTCTTACTGTGAGCTAAGGCTGCTCAAGGATCCTGCCTGAGTAATGGTGAGAGCTTGGTAGCCTTAACAAAAAAACTCCAGTTTTCCTGGTCGTCTTCTATTGCTAGTTGTTTTAGTCTGAGAAGGCCAAATTTTTTTGAAAACTAGATGGGAATAGAATGGAAAAGTCAGAGGGCAGACTACTTCATGGGCAGGATTGATCCTGTTCCTTCAATTCTGGAGCACTCCAAGGCAACAAACTGTATATTCTGTTATGCTAAAACTGTTGAGTATGCAAATAGTTGATGCACAGTGCAGAAAGGAACATACAGCGTGTGTCAGTCTGCTTTCACAGTATGGCTGGATAGCTTTGTTTTATTTGCAGCATTCCTTCCTACTGTCTCGTTTGAGCTCAAGTAGTGCTCACTGTAAGCAAGTTACAGTGCCTGTGTGCTTGTGGTCTTACCTGTGTTTGTGGAGTATTCTTAAACTGAAAACTGTTGTGCATTGAAAATGCAGACCTGAATTGTTATAGCCCTTTGGAGTGGAGCTGTGGGAGTGCTGACAGTTGGGTGGGAAGTATTTGGGGTAAACCATGCTGATATGAATGAAGGTGGTATTTGTTTCCTTTTGGAGGCTGCACATGCAGGAAGCAGAACATTTCTGCCGTACTCCGGATTTGTGATTGAGAAACTGATATGAGGAATCTGTTGAACTAAATGTTGGGTTTTTTTTTGAAGACTCAGGGCAGTTCCAACCAAACTGACCTCAGGGTTGATAGATTGGCCTTGATCTGCTTATAGTAACAGTCAGACTGAGAAGTTAATGTTGTGTGGTAGATGTAAATACATGCACATGAGGGAGCAAGGGAAGCACATGGATCAGGATTGCATTGTAGCTGTGTCGTGGCTTTGATCACCTTTGCTTCTGTGAAATACTCATTTGCCTTTTGAATTGTGAACTTGAATTCTTACTTGAATGTCTTGCCGTTTTAATTCTTAGATGGGAATGATGAGCAATCCCAGTCCTTATGGTCAGCCATATAGTCAGAATACTGGGCAGCAGATTGGAGCCACTGGTCTCGGACCTCAGATGCAGAATAAGACTGGACTGCAAAATAGCTTACCGCAGTTTCAAATGGACAAGAAGCCAGTTCCTGGGACAGGAATGCCTAACATGGTAAGTAGAGTGAAAGCTATCTCCAGCAAATGCTGTAGCAAACCAAAGCAGAACAATGTGCAGTGCTCAGATACTGCCATATTAGAAGTTTTGCGGCTGTGAATGCATGTTCTGAATCTACACATTGAGTATTTGCTTAAGCTCCTAAAATGGCTGATGTGGAGGAGAGAGCCGAGTTGTGCTCTCTCTGTTAAGTTGCACCTCTTCTTCGCACCCTTGAAGCCCTGTTAGCAGAGGAAATGTAAAGGAGCTCCTTATCTGAAGTTAACTTTTGCTGCTTGTATGGGCACCTCTGCTCTCCTGTCCCATCCTTTCTCTTGCGGTTGGTTCACTGGGTTCCTTCTCAGTGTAGTTTTGTCTTGAGGATGTTTTTCCTGCTTGTACTTGCTGATGCTTTTGAGAGAAGTAGTTCTTATCGTATGTATTACGTGCGATAGTGTCTAGAAGCCCCACTTGAGCGTTCATTCCTGTTGTGCTCTTACATGAACATATGCAATGGTCCTGGTGTTGCTGCAGCTGCTCTGCTGTTCCCTCATTGCCCCCAGCACTGAGGCTGCAGGAAGGCTTGAAGAAAGGGGAAGTGAGTGGTGGAAAAAGTGGATGGCCCAAGCTTATAAACGACAAGCATTAGATTCCCTAGCTTGAATTTCACAGTAGTGCCGAGTGCTCTAGGAGAGCAAGGGCTAAATGTGTTTGCTTTGTTATTCTAAGAGCCTAAGTTGTTTAGGGGGAAGACATGCAATATGCCCCACTGTTGTTTTTTTTTTCCATACATATATTCTTGTTTGTGAAACAAAATTGTGCTTCTGAATATAGCTTGTGTTTTTCACTGCTTCAGATCTTAGATTGTTTGCCTCCTTGGGAGTCAGTCTCTTGACCTAAGTAATTTGCTGAAAAAACACTTCCAGGTAAATTTGTATCTCTGAATTCAATAAAGGTCAAGTCTTTGAATTTTATTTCTTTAAGTTGAGCATGAAACACTAGAATCCTAGTACTACCAGTTAGTTATATGAACCAATAAAGAAACTGCCAAAACTTACTGTCAAGCTTTTGTTCAATTTAGAGCATGTAACTCTTCTGAAGTTGAGCTGCTACCCAGCTGGACCTAGGAGTGAAGAGTTGTTGCTATCTCTCTTGTCATTTAGAATGACAGACTGCAAAAAGGCAGCTACAGTTGTACTGGAACTTAGAAAAGCCCTGAAGGGACTGAGTAACTGGTAGTCTTCTTGTAAAATGAAAGGTTAATGCTGCTATATAAGAACTGGAGTTTAGGAATGCAGGTAGTTGAGCTCTAAAAAAAACTGGAGATCTTTATAAACATTCCCTAAAACATTCTGTAAGTGAAGAGTCCATTACAAACTGAAGGCTTTTGAAGTGAAACGAGCAACACAGAATTCCCAAGCCTTTTTCCTTTGCTGAGTGCTTGTCACACTTCATCTGGAAGAAAGAGGAAGAAGTCTGAAGAAATAAACGTCAGTATGGAAGAAGTAGTAGGTGTTGCCATACTTGACATTAGTTCTCTAACATCTATTGTGCTGAAGTTGTGCTTCATCTTTAGCAGAGACTGGCCGATGCCTTTTCTCAGTATGTACAAGCTTCCTAATGGCAAAAGGTTCCCTTAAGTTCCCTTTCATTCTCCTTTTCTAGGATTCATTAGTTGAAGTGCTCAGTATAAACAGGGGGAAAAAATTTTCCTTCAAAAAGTGCTTTCCTCCACTAATTTAAGAATTGTGGATGCAATTTTGTAGCCTCCAAAAGATTTGAGGCCCAAGTGCTCTTAATACTTAGTAGTTGGGCTAGCAGCAGGCATTAACCTGTGAGCATGTGCAAAGTGAAGTTCTGCTGGTCTTTGATAAGGCAAGAGCTAGAACTAGGGAGGGTATGATATGAGGAAGACATTGTGGTTGGCAAGTATTGCCAGCGCTGTTGTTGGGAGGTGTTTAATATGGATCATCCAGATGTACAGGTAGGTGGGATATTCCCTTGATCACACAGTGTAGTAGTTCTTCATATTTTTTTTTTTGTGTTTCCACGCTAAATAGGTGATTCTTAAATAGATTTATTTCTGGACATTTCCTTTCTCCTTCCTCCAGGGTCAGCAGCAGGCTCCCCAAGTTCAGCAAGCTGGGATGGGGCCAGCAGCTTCACAAGGAATGGGGTCTGGAGCGCCGACAGCAGATCCAGAAAAACGCAAACTCATTCAGCAACAACTAGTTCTCCTCTTACACGCTCACAAGTGTCAACGGCGAGAACAGGCCAACGGTGAGGTGCGGCAGTGCAACCTCCCTCATTGCCGAACCATGAAGAATGTCCTGAACCACATGACACATTGTCAGGCTGGCAAATCTTGCCAGGGTAAGTGGAGGAGGAGTGGTTATGTAGATGTGGTCGACTTCTGCAAGGCCAGAAGGGCTCATGGTAAAAGATGGAGAACAAGTGGGTGGCTTGGGAAACTGAATTTTTTTTTTAACTTGTCTGTCCCCTTAGGGAAGCAAATTGTAACCTCCTCCTCAGTCTTTGAAAGTTTAGTCAAGTTAAGGCGAGATTACACAAACGAATGAGAATGTTTTGCTTAACTTAGTAACTCACTGCAAGACCTTTTGGATGCTGTCATCTGATAACAGGCACAGAGGAGGAATCTGCAAGCAGAACTCTTTCCCTGAAACGGAAGGGACAAATCTTAAGTAATAACTAGCCAGGAATTATGCTGGTTCTGGCTCCAGTGAACTCCTAATCTGTCCTAGAAGCCAAGGGAATGTGTGCTCTTTTTGGTAGCCTAAGCGCATCTGCATTGTGCCAGTTGCTGGCATCTTCATTGCTTTCATGTGCCCAATCCCTTTATGTATACGGTGTTGTCTTCAGAGCTAGGCTTGGAAATATACGGTAGAGCTTCCAAGCAAATTTAATTGAGCCATTCTAGCTATGTATTCAGGGCTGGATAATACTGAACTGTCTCAATCCTTTACTGAACTGTGATGTAGATGTGTGCCCTGAGAGAAACAGTTACTTCCTACCTAGTTTGTATTGGCTGTGTGGAGATGCTGGCATTAGTTTGTAAAGGCTTCTCATTCCTTCCCCTTTCTCAGTGGCGCATTGCGCATCTTCTCGACAAATCATCTCGCACTGGAAGAACTGTACAAGACATGACTGTCCTGTATGTTTGCCTCTCAAAAATGCTGGGGACAAAAGAAACCAACAATGTAAGTCTGCTAGGGAGCTCTGTGTGTTGGATAAACCATAAAATGCGTGTTGGGAGTTGCTCGTACACTGGTGATGGATGGTGCTCTTTGACCTGGGAATACGCAGTACAATTGTCATTTTGACTTGGTGTGGCAGAATATCTTTCTGCTGCTGATAGCTAGTTTTTGTGGAAGCTTTCTAGCTTCCAAATCTATTGGATTTTTCTGGCAGGAGAGTGGTATGGGTGAACAAGAACTGTAGCGCTCTCAACCAGTTGATTTGCTTTTCTCTACCACCTGTTGAAGCTGATGATCTTCTGGAGACAGACATGCGCACAGAGAGGGTTGTGCCATTTCAGCACTGGACTTTGATGTTCTGTCTTCCTCTGTTTGCATTATGTCTCCTTGGTCTTCCTGCCAAAATTTGCAAGATTTCTGTCCTGGTGTTAACTGTATCCTCACGGTTCTTAATGTTATTTTGGGCTCTTTGCAAGACATGAGCTGGGATATTTCTTGTTCTAAGAAAATAAAAATTGAAGCATTGCAATGGCTGTAGAAGAGCTGTACCCTTCTGTCTTTAACCTCTGTGATGTGTGCCTCTGTTCTCAGTTTTGAGCAAACAATGTCCTGAATACTTAAGGATTTCTTCTCAGCAGCTCAGAAGGAAAACAATGTTATTGAAATGACTGCCTGGGTCAAAATTTGATGTCCCTTTTCAGGGTGCCTTTTCCAGACCTGGCCTCTTACTTGCATAGTCCTAGAAGGAGACGTTTTGGTTCTAAACAACCAATAGTCTCCTCCCTCCTTTTGTAGACCTCTTTGGTTACCTCCCACTGTCTTTACTAACTTTGGTGCATCTCTTCCAGCGCTACTGGGTGGAGCTGCAGTAGGACTTGCAAATACTGGCTCTGTGGGCGTGGGGCAGCAGACTACGCCCAGCATAAGCACTACCAGTCAGATAGACCCCAGCTCCATCGAGAGAGCCTATGCAGCCCTTGGACTAACCTATCAAGGGAACCAGATGCAGACACAGTCTCAGGCTCAAGTGAAGAATCAGCAACAAGGACAGTCACCCCAGGGTCTGCGCCCGATGAATCCTATGAGTAAGTTGATCTGTCAGTGTTAAAATACAAACTACTGGCAATTTTCCTGTACTATATCCGATGGAAATTTTCTTATCTACTACCCGAGTACAGATAGTTAACTTGCAAAAGATGTGAATTTCCACTATTTTAGACATGAAATGTCAAGCTACTCAGTGGTACAGGGGACTTCAGAGGGCCCAAATATCTTCTCTTGGAAAACAAACTTTCTGGGAAAAGAATGTTTTTCTGGAAAAAATACTTTTTGGGGGGGAAGGAGCTGATTTTTCTAAAGCATGTTATTTCATGTTGTTTTGTAGCTTTATAATGGTACTGTTATGTCAATGCCAGGAGCTTTTTGAGTTTTTAATTGGAAATGCATGCGTTAGAATGCCTGTGTTCAAATGTGCTTCCTTGTCACTTGGACAGTAGCATTTTGTAGTTGTTTCTCAGATCTGCAATGCTAGTTTTAAAAATGAAAAGCAGTACATTCCTGTCTCTCTGAATTCTATCATATGGACTCATGTAACTGTAAACTGTCTGTGTGGCTTATTGTAAAACCATACAAGACTGCATAGGAATTTAAATTTGAAGTGTGTTTAATTGTGCCCTGGCTATCATTGGTGTCAAAGTAACCTTTAACCATCAAATCTAACATTGATAGCTTGAGATGACATCACAGGAAATTTTTTCAGCCCCAGTTCTTAGCTTGAGTTGCTTTAATTGAAAAGTGGAGAGATGGACTGGTAGACATTTGTCACAATCTTGTGTGGAGTTGTAGTGGTCTGGCCTATATGCCTCATGACAAGCTCATGTACACAGTGAGTGCTGTGCATGCACGGGAGTGCCAAGGGGGGACAATGGAGAGGTTGCTAAGAAAAGTAGCAGTTGGTTGTAGGTTGCAGTTTGTGCTGTGTCTGCACCGAAGGACGTCGTACTCGTGAGTTACTCATAAAGACTGTTGGATAGTGTAGACTTGTTAATGAGATGATCGATCCTCATAGGTTTCTTGCAGCTTGTATATTGCTAAAACTTTGCCTTCTAGTATGTGAAGCATTTGTTTTAAATTGAGTCCTGAGAGCTTAGTCTTAGAACAACTAGATAAAAATTACAGTTTTCAATTCTTCGTTAGAAATTCATCTATTTGTAAAACACTGGAAGCCCCAGAAAGTTACAGTGAGTGGCTTGGGAAATTGAAAGTAATATGTAATCCCTTTTTTTTCCCAAGTGAAATGCTTCTGTGTTTGTTTTTTATGTATTTATTTTTCCACATACAGACATAGATGCCTGTGCCTTTTTACTGGGCAGTCCTATTAGCACCAACAAAAAGAAAAGCCAAAGAGATGGGTTAAAAAGTTCTTGGAGAGTGAAGAAGTGAAACTTAATGTAGAAAGGACAAGCATGGAGAGTGTAGACTTCTTGCTTATTTCATTATTAGGAGTGGGAGTTAAAACAGCTGAGGTAGGAATCGTAGAATCATAAAATGGTTTGGGTTGGAAAGGACCTTAAAGGTCAGCCAGTTCCAGCCCCCCTGCTATAGGCAGGGATGCCTCCCACTAGACCAGGTTGCTCAAAGCCTCATCCAGCCTGGCCTTGAATGCCTCCAGGGAGGGGCATCCAGAACCTCTTTGGGCATCAGCTCATGGGCTGTGTAACAGCAGGGCAAGTTTAGGACAAAGATCAGGATTTGTTGAGGGCTCTGATCTGAAGAGATGCAGACCAAAGGTTTGCAGTTGTCTTCTACCCCACGTTGCTCTCAGGTGGCAAAGTAGATCTGCGAAGGATTAGAAAAAAGGTAATTAGTGTTGGGGGAGGAACTAGAGGGAGCGGTATGAAAAGGCTGTTAAACTGTTGGTTGTGATCTTAAAAGCATATGTAAGAAATGCTATACTTAGTTTCAGAAGATTTCTCTTTTATGCAGTATTTAATTTCTCCTGAAGTACAGATTCTGTAGGATTCAGGTGTCTTGAATATGTATAAAGACTAGTAATGGTTTTCTTACTACTCAGCTTCACCAAGTGATCTATTCAGAAATTCCAGGTAGAAATACGCTCCATTTCTCTTGAGTCTTAACTGTACTGTGTAGGCACTTTCTATGGTGATTGAGGTCTGCTGTGATTCAGAAAAGATGTTAGTACATAAACTACTGGAGCCTTTTCCTATAAAGGACTGTCAGTTTTCTTTTTTTTTATACCTACACTGGATTAGTTGTAGGATCCTTAAGTGTGGAACATGTGAGTGTGAATCTTGTCAGATATAGGTTGTAGCTGCATCTTTGGTTTTGAATCCTTTGAGTATATGTCCTCTAAGCCTCTGAATCACAGAAGAAACTTCTAAGGAAACAACAGAATTTGTTTGTAATGCAGAACCTTCTGCAGGAAAACATTCTGGTACGTAGTATTGGCAGAAAATGGAAACTGCTTGTTTGCTGAGAAGTTCAGAAAGATGAGCAGAAGAATAATATTGCTGATGTTTCACTTGGAGGGCACCAGCATTGTGCCTCATACTTCAATTTGGTAAAAGGAAGAAGGTAAATGGTAAAGAGTAATTAAACTCCTTTCACGAAATCCAAGTACTTTTAAAGTCTAGACCTCTGTTGTTGCTGAACAATTGCTAAATCATGCACAGTAGCTAGGCAGCTCATTTTGTACTTTTTATGTTTTCTAGGTGCGAATCCAATGGGGGTGAATGGAGGAGTAGGAGTTCAAACCCCCAGTCTGCTGCCTGACTCAATGTTACATTCAACCATGAATTCCCAAAAGTAAGTTGACGAACTCTTTGCAAACCAGTGATTTTATTCAGCTACAAATGCTGATGATTGCTCATAACAAAGTAGATGAAGGTGAAAAAGGTGTATGTAAGGATCTTGTGTGCTTATACTGGGAGGGGCAGAGCTGATTATAGCTACGAAGTACAGTTGGAAAAGAAGTCTTGTAGTTGCTGTATCTTTGTTTCCATCCTTTCTAGAGATCTGTGTGTCCCTCTTAACTTTTGCACTCAGTGCTTGCAAACTGATGTTGTTAGGCCACAGAGGTTACAGTTGTTATCTGGATTAGTAACTGGGCAGATCTGAAGCACCAGTGCATTTACTGAGTGGGATGGCATACCACAAGTTTGCTGTTGGTCTGCAGTGGGACTAAGGGGCAAGCTATTCACTGAGGTGTAAAAGTGATACTTGTGCTTAATAGTCTCATGGCACTTTATGCATAAACAGTGGGATAAATTCCATTGATTGTTATCGGTCCCTCTGGATTTTGTAGCTTTTGTTCCAGTTTTCAGAATCCTTGGATAGCACAGCGTGTACTCTTCTGCAGTCCTCTTTAATCCTGGGAGGGATGCGTTGTTTTGGTGTCTGTGCTGCTATTTCTGCACAGTTTGTCCATTGATTAGGGAATGGCTGAACTAGCACTTTGTACTAACATTATTCTAAAAGAGACTATCACTGTAAGATGACTAAGCTTGGGCTGGACTTCCATCCTCAAATTCTTACTCTGTTTTTGAAGCTCCATGATGAGTGAAAGCGCCAACGTTGCTAGTCTGGGGGCTATGCCAACAGCTCAACCATCCAATACGGGAATTCGAAAGCAGTGGCATGAAGATATTACTCAGGATCTCCGAAATCATCTTGTTCATAAACTGTGAGTAGCTAATAACAAAACAAGGGGCTGGGATGTGGAGCTTGTAAGGGTCAGTGAGAAGGAAAGGCAAGAAACCTGATGGAGGTGTTCTTGCTTTCCTTATCCTTCATGGAGCTGCACGTGCTGCTTTGGGGCTGTTGTCTTGGAAATGTTTCATTCCGTACTCAGCCCATCAACACACCAGGAGCATCACTTGGAGACAGGAGCAGTGCCTCAGTCCATCAAAAATTTGCTTACTGCTTTGTGTTCCCATCAGTTGGGGTTGATTCTGAGGTCCAGGTTTGGAGACATCCTAATAGCTTGCATGCTTTTTCTTCAGAGTCCAAGCCATATTTCCTACACCTGACCCTGCAGCATTGAAGGATCGGCGTATGGAGAATCTGGTGGCATATGCTCGGAAAGTGGAAGGCGATATGTATGAATCGGCAAATAGCAGGGTGAGATGCTGTCCTCTGTCATCTGGTTGCGTCTCTCTAATCCCACCTAGCAGTGGTTGGAGTGGAAGAGGTGTGGAAAGCAGAGATGAGTGTCCCAGGGCTGCTGGCTTGGGTCTAGGAACCAGCCAGCTGCTGGTGTGCTGGTAGTCGGGGTGGTGCCTGTCGTGCTGTGCTGTGCCTGAGACATGCTTGATGAAAAGAAAAATTTTGCGTGGTGCCCTGATGGTTGCCAGAAATGCCCCGAGCAGCGCCTGTGTTTGCGTACCAACCTCCCTGGCAGCCCTGCAAAGGGGAAGCTTCCCCACTCCTAAGCTGGAATTTGCATGTGGAAGGATGTCTTCCAAGCTTTGCTGACTGTGACCTGTTGCCTTATTTTAACATATCTCCTTCCCATTCCTGGCTTGTGTTCCTCTCCCAACAGGCAGAGTATTATCACTTGCTAGCTGAGAAAATCTATAAGATTCAGAAGGAGTTGGAGGAAAAGCGAAGAACCAGGCTGCAGAAGCAAAACATGATACCAAGTGCTCCGGGCATGCCACAGGCTCCTGTGAATCAAGGGCCCAACATGGGACAGCCTCAGCCAGGGATGTCTACAAGTAAGAGCAGTTGGGTTAGTTATTGCTTGATACGGGTCAAATATATGTAGTGTTTTTCTGGCATGCTGGAGAGCATTTTGCCAGTGTTGTTTCACCATTACCTGGTTTATTATTATTATTGGGCCCCTCACTGCAAGAAAGACGCTGAGGCCCTGGAGCGTGTTCAGAGGAGGGCAATGAAGCTGGTGAGGGGTCTGGAGCACAGGCCCTATGAGGAGCGGCTGAGGAAGCTGGGATTGTTCAGTCTGGAGAAGAGGAGGCTCAGGGCGGACCTTATCACTCTCTATAACTACCTGAAGGGAGGTTGTAGTGAGCTGGGGGTCAGCCTCTTCTCTCTTGTAACTAGTGACAGGACGAGGGGGAATGGCCTCAAGTTGCGCCAGGGGAGATTTACGCTGGACATTAGGAAACACTACTTTACTGAAAGAGTGGTCAGGCGCTGGTATGGGCTGCCCAGGGAGGTGGTTGAGTCACCGTCCCTGGAGGTGTTCAAGAAACATTTAGATATAGCGTTGAGAGACATGGTTTAGTGGGGTTATTGGTGGTAGGTGGATGGTTGGACTGGATGGTCTTGTAGGTCTTTTCCAACCTAGCTAATTCTATGATTCTATGATTTGGTCTTGTGAGCATATTGAAGTATCCTAGCCCTTTATGCTATATTAGGGGGAATGGAGGACACTGTAGAAACTTAGGCTCATTAGTCTGACCTCTAGAATTGACTGAGTTGTAGTAACTGAAGTTAACTTTAACAAACGTGTTTTAGTAATTTTTAACTGGTGTTTAAAATGATTATTATTGCTGCTAAGCAGGAAGTCTGATAATTGAAGTATTTCTCCAATTTATATTATTTATGCCTTTGAAAGTTTATGTAGTGCTTGCCCTATGTCATGTTTGTTTGTCTGGTTTGGCGTTTTGTTTTGTTTTGTTTTGAACAAATAGCTTTTATAGTGTGCAGTGACAACTAGATTTTAGTATTTTTCCCCATGTAGCTGTCTTGTGTTTCACAGTAGTTCTGTTACTTGACCCTCCTAATGCTAAACAGATTATTATTATTATATTCCCTTGTAACCAGGCATTTGCATATTAGAGTAAAAATGACTTTGGAAAGGAGCTAATGATCAAAATTGTAATGCTACTGAAGACTGTTATCTGTTCACAGAATTAGGAAGTTATCAGACACGGTAGGCTTTGTCAGGTAACAGGTGAAAACAAGTAAAGCTAATTCTTGCACTTGATATTTTTCCTCCATTCATTCATTCCTGCATGTTTTTAGATACTTCACAGTAAAGAACTGAGTTCTTATGACATCTAATGGGAACAGATGTATAGCTGTCAATGACACTATAATAAATTGTCTGAAGAACATGAAGTCAAAATCAGAATTAGTCAATTGAGGAGGCAAGAATCTTGGGTTATTTTTCTGAATTTTTCTGATGCTGCATGGTGATCCAGTAATTCCAGCGTTACGCTGCGAGAAGCTTAATCTGAGGGTTTTTTCTACTTATTTAAATATGAATGTATTTCCAGTCTGGATCTTTTCATACTTGAACTGGATTTACCAAGTTGCATTACCAAAAAGCAGGAAAGGCCTTTAAGATTGGTACTATAAATGTATTTGCTGTAACTTCCTCTAGATGATAAATGTTCAGGAGTAGATGTGATATTTTGGTTGTTTATCCCATAAGCTGGAATTGCCGAACTTCAGAATTTTGATAAAATAGTTCAAACCATCCCATTTTTATATTATTTTCAACCTGGAAGTGCAGTAACAGTGTAGAGTGGTTTGTAGAAATTCTTGTGGTCTGGAATGTTCATGAGCTGCTGAGTTTGTCATTGTACTTCTACAACATATTTCATATTTGTCTATGTTTCTAAAATCTGGCTGTAAGAATGCTTTTGTCAGTTGGATACGTTCATATTTCCAAGGATGTTTCTGGGTTTTGCTTCATACTTGAGGGACTCTTGAGTATGTTTAGAATTACTGGACAATGTCCATACGTTGTTGTTTTTTTTACAAGAGGATTTTAGTTTTCATTAAAATGTTTTTTCGATTAAAAACCAGATGGTTTCTAAATGCCATAATCTTATTCCAGTATCTTTTTTTTTATACAGATGGTCCTTTAACTGACCCAACGCTGATACGTGCTAATGTGCCAAACCAGATGATGAATCGCATGCAGGCACAGCCAGGTAAATTTTAGAAGAAAATTTGCTACTGTGATGGTGAAAGAATCTTGGAATTAGGCAGCTCTTGCTGAAGTGTTGCAGCCTTTGTTTCACCTGCTATTTTCCCATTTGACCGAGAAAATAGATCTATACTTTATATACATATATGTGTGTGCGTGTGTATATATATATATATGTACGCACATATGTATGTATGTACTTGTGTGTGTTTCTATGCACAATGGTGTTTCATTTTCTTGGGAATGTGAGCTGCTTGTTAGCTGCTTGCTTTGTTAAATGAAGAACTTGATTTTTTTTTTTGAAGTTTCTGTGTGAACATGAGGTAGTTTAGTTGACCTACCAGCTTAGGGTGAGGGCACGTCCATAGCAGAGGAAGGATGCTGAGAATTGCTGATCTGGGGTAGAACCTTGGCTGCATTCTCAAGAAGTATACTAGCCAATATAAAAAGCACTTAAAGAAATGAAGATTCACAGTCAGGAATTCCAAGAAATGAACTTCTAATAATGAAGACAGTGCAAGCTATCAGAAATCGTATGTGGGAAATTGTATGTCTTTCAGGGGAAAAAAGCCAGTATGTATTCTGAAGTATAGTAGCTTGGATGCTTGATACTTAAAATCATTCTGTTAATTGATGGGTAGGAGAAGGTATTTCCCTTATGTGCTTTCCATTGCATGCTTGAAAATTTTTTCATTAAAAAAAAAAGAGAAGAAACTAATTCTGCTGACATTGAATGGTGCCCAAAGGAGAATTCAGGCCTCTGTTCATAAATTGTTTTTTTGTTTGTTTTTGTTTGTTTGTTTTTGGCACGAATGCACAGGAATGAATCAGTTTGGCCACATGAACATGCAGCTGTCACCGATGGGACCCCGGCAAACCCCTCCTCTTCAGCACCCTGGACAGCTAAGCCAGGCCGGGGCCATGAACCAGGTCAGTGCACTTCCCTTCATCCTGGGCATTGAGCTCGTGGGTTTGCTGCTGCTGTGCTTTCCTTAAAATACACAAAGAAAAATAACTAAAATTTAAACATTATTCCTGTATTCTGTAGACACTTTGGCCCCTCATTTTGCAGTGCCGCAGAAGATGTGTCCGATCTGTGGTCAGCCTTGGTGATTTAATTAAAAAAATATATATAATTTCCTTAACTGCAAACTAAGTTTAAGTGGGGTTTTGGGCTGTTAATCTCCTGAAACAAGGAACAAATTGAAATTACAGTCCCAGTCTGAAATTGGTATCCCTTTGCCTGGTTGACAGATATCATAATTTCTGTCATTTAAGAGTTACAGTAGACTTTCCATATTGTATGCTACATATAAGTGTCAAGCATCCATTTCTACACAGCGAGATAAATGTTTTAGTAAAATATTACAAAAGCATATGAAATGAGTTCCTTTCTTTTCCAATAGATGGGATTTCCTTCACGAATGCAGCAGCCAGGAGTTGGCCAACCTACTGGTCAAAATCAGTTTCTGCAACAGAACCCATTCCCTGCTTCTTCCCCTGGAATGAATGCAGCAAGCATGCCTATGACACAAACTAGCAATCAGACACCAGTTTCTCAAGTAAGTTTCTGATTTCTGGAAGTAGTGTTAGTGGGCTCTGCCACATACTGTTTTCATTGTTCAAGTTCGTAATAATGGAGAATAATTTGTTTTCTCAAGATGCTATTGGATCTATAATCAACTGAATTCATTTATTGAGACTCAGCATTTTCCTGGCTAGCACTGGTAGTGGCAAGGGTGAAATACTGGCTTGTTCTCAGGCTTAAGTTAAAGTGACAGAGAATTATTTAAGTTTGTTTCTGTGAAGGAAAGAGCTTTTGCTCAGTATATAGTAGTTAAGAACAGCAAAGCAGTAAAGCCTGAGAAATTAAAAGATGCTGGAAGAATAAGTCATAAAAGGGTATGTCCAATCACAACCATCAAATGTATTTTGCTGCCTTTTGGGGATTAGGAGGGTTGTCACTACTAAAGATCGGAACTTCCAGTCTAGCAGTTTCTTTTCTGTCCTTTCCCTCTCCCTTTTCAGTGAGAACCTTTCAGGCCAGGAAGAAGTAGGGAACGTCAGTTTGCTTCTCGTTGATGCTTCTTCCTAGTTTGCAGGCAAGATTATTGTGAAGTGACAGCTTTTTTTCTTGACCAGTACATTTTTTTTGTAACCTCATAGTGCAGTTACAGCTATATGTATTTCTGATGATAAATGCAGTTTCTAGTCTTGGGGGTGGGAGGGTGGGCACACTATATTTGAATCCATTTTCTCCACTGTGATGTATTGCCCAAAATTCAGGATATATATATCTGCATTTTTAGAAAGAAATGTTTTGCAAACTGCAAGTGTAGGTGTGCCATTCTTTAAATGTATCAAAGAGTATTATTTACTCTGAAACTTCTATTTTAGAGCTGAATACACTACAAAACAGCTATATGTTGAAGTGATGAAAAATAAAAAGCCCATTTCTCCTTTTGAAATATATATATTTTTAATTTTGTCACTTTTTGAAAAAGTATGCCAGTAACTGTGGGAAAGCAGCCATTTTAACAGTACTTACTCTCCTTTTTTGTTTGAAGTCATTGCAGATGTGTACTTGTTTTCCTACAGGCACAAATGAACAGCTCTTCCTGTCCTGTGAATTCTCCTGCCATGGCTCCAGGTTCTCAAGGGAGCCATATTCACTGCCCACCTCTTCCACAGCCTCCCATGCACCGAAATTCTCCTTCTCCAGTACCCAGTCGAACCCCAACACCTCACCATACACCCCCAGGCTTGGGATCACAGCAACAGCAGGCGGCAGCAGCTGCCACCACTGTCCCCACTCCTACTCCTCAGGCAATGCCACCTGGACCGCAGTCACAAACTATGCATCCGCCTCAGAGGCAGACTCCAACACCTCCACAGGCACAGCTGCCTCCGCAAGTCCAGCCTCCAGTTCCAGTTACCCCCTCTGCAGAGCAACAGCAGCAACCCTTGTCACAGCAGAGTACGACAGCATCAGTTCCCACACCAACAGCACCACTGCAGCCTCAGCACCCCACGACACCTGTAAGTAAATATTTTAATTGTACAAATGGGCAAGTGTAAGGTTTAGTATCTGGTGTTTCCATAGAGGAGGTAATTTGTTCATGCATGTTGAGAAATTCATAGTGAAGCATACATAAGGCCTTTAGTTATGTCTGGATATGCATAGTGATGGTATACAATGAGGAAACAAGATGAAATTATATACTAGGCCTTCCAGTGCATGTCTGTTGTTTTCTTCTATAATTGGTCTTGTGTAGCAGTATGTGCTTGAGGTTAAGCAAGTGGAAGTATTAAAGCGCATTTAAATTTGATGGAAGTAAGGCTATAGGTAAAAGATAGATTAGAGCAGAGAAAAGTAATAAGTTAATTAGAAGCCTGTTTGTTATGTGCTTTTTTTTTTTACCCCTCAGCTTTCACAACCAGCTGTAAGCATTGATGGGCAGGTGTCCAACCCCCCATCCACCAGCAGCACAGAAGTGAACTCTCAGCAGACTGCAGCAGAGCAGCAGCAGCCACCTTTGCAGGAAGTGAAAATGGAGATAAAAACAGATGAAGGGGAACCAGAACACACAGAGCTGCAGATGGAGGAGAAATCTGAGGTGAGCTTGTTGTTGGGGAGAATATCTACTATTGTTAGATCCTTGGTCTCCATGTGAGCCATTCCTTCTAGACTTCAGTGAGGGCATTGGATGCTACCTGCTGCTCTGATTTTGTCACCTCCCTTACCTCTTTCTAACGAAGGGTCTGTTTTTTGTGGTGAAATTATGGTAGAAACCAGTGACCACAAGAAGGACTGTGATAATGTGGTTGGAGCTGTGAAGGTTTTTGGTAAATGCTAACATAAGAAGGTGCTCAAGACAATCCTTTGAATGTTATCGGCACTATTCCATGTTAGAGTAGCGGCTGTGTATGTGACAGGCTGTTTTAGTGGGCTGTGACAATTTGTTGTGAGGACAGCTGGGAGTGGTGTGGCTCCTGGCAGCTGCAGTGCAGGAGAGACTGTCAGAACTGCCTGAGCAGCAAGATCCATACCTCTTTGCCTACTTGGAGCTCAGAACTGGTTAGCAGCCCATCACTGCCACTCCTGTGGTGTTAAAGATATGTTCTGGCACATCTGATCAAGTTTTAGGCAAGTTACGATTACAATGTAGACAGTCTTAGGACTAGGAAAGAGCAGTGGGGGAGTGGTATGCAGGTTTATAGGACAGAAACTTGGTTGGGTGACTCTACAGGCAGCTGTGACAGAGTCTAATCTACTTTCCAGGTTAAAGTAGAGCCAGCGGTGGAGGAATGTAAACCAGACCCGATGGAACAAGAAGAGAAGAAAACGGAAGTGAAGACTGAAATGACAGAGGGGGAAGAAAGACCTACAACTCCAGCTACTCAGACTTCTCCAGCAGCAGGACAGTCTAAGAAAAAAAGTAAGCAGGAACACTGACTGAAATTCACTTATCTCCCTTAGTGGTGTTGGGTGAGAATGGGGCTTTCTTCATTGGTACTCAGTAGACTTACATGAATTGTTTTTGTGACTCTTGGGCAACAAATATTTAATATGTGTAATTATCTTTGGTCAAGTTCTGTACAGCTCTAGTATTATATGTTAAGCACTAGAAAAGCTGTCAATACGATAAGGGGTGGAGTGACTGTGGCAGATTTTCTAGACAAGCTCCTTCCCATGACATCAGGAAGGCATGTAAATTGGCGTTTCAATTTGATGTTGTCTTCCTATGATTAAACTAAATCCTTTTAAATATTTTCACCATTTCCTTGTGTCCAGATGATCGTTTTAATATCCTCCTCAGAACGCAGTGTTAAAAGGATTAACAACCCTTGCTAAGTATCTTATACTTGTTGCCTGTAGTCTTTTTACACACCCTGTCTGTCCAGCAGGTTTCTTCTTCTTTACTGCTGTTTCTATGTTTAACATTAGTTAATTTTTTTCAAAAGTTTTCAAGCCAGAAGAGTTGCGGCAGGCACTTATGCCAACACTGGAGGCACTTTACCGTCAGGATCCAGAGTCTCTTCCATTTCGACAGCCTGTGGATCCCCAGCTACTAGGAATTCCTGTGAGTGTCTTAGCAAGATACTTTCCTGGTTTTAACTTAGAACTGTTCTCAGAACATCTACTTGAGGCCAGCTGAAGTCTGTCTTGCTTCCATTTTTAGGTAGATCAATTTGAAGAGGTTTAACTTAGACAGTGGAACATATGATGTTTGAGTTAAGAAAATGTGTTTTTCCGAAGGTTTGTTCAGTTCTGTGTTCCTTTTGATAAGTAAGCACACATACCACCCACTGAGTTGATTACTAACAGATCCCAATTTTGGGGGCCTTTTGTGGATCTTCAGTCGTATTAAGATACTTCTATAGATGAGAAACACCTGTGAAGTTCAGCGTATGTAAATGTGTAGAAACCTGATTATGTAAAAACTTAAGCAGATCAAGACCATTTCAAAAATAAAAAATAATACTCAATGATTAATCTGTGATCAGCAAAGAGGAGGCTACTCAACTTCTTGTTTGTGTTGAATTTTCTGCTTGCTATAGAGTTGTCTTTGACAGACATTACTATCCTGCAAGGGTCTGTGTATTAAACCTTCTTGATTGACTGCACTATTTCAATTATTTATACACCTATATGTGTACGTAGTCCTGCTTAAAAGCTTTAAGTGATATTTTTTGTCTGAAACATTTTCATTTGGTTGGCTTCATTGGTTTTTATTTTTTAACTGCAAAAATGCAAGGCCTTCTGTATTAGAAGTGTTTGTTCTTAAGCTCTCAACTGATTGTTGTATTTGGACGACTTTCTTGAGAGAAGTGATCCTATAATTGGTGAGGGAGATTGGAAAAAGGCTTTTAGATGGAAGATATATAGGAGGAAACGTGGCATCTTTTATCATCTAGTACATATATTGGGTTTTGTTATTTGACTGGTCTACTAAGAACAGTTCTTGCTACTAATGTTCTTATATGTGTCCTTGGATCAAAGTGGCTGCAAAAGCACTGCCGTTTCCTTCTTTCTGTAGTACTTGTTTTGCAGACTAAAATTGGTGTTTTACTTCATTGATAGTAGACAACGAATTGAACCAGTGAAATACAGGAATAATGAAAAGGAAGCACGGGGGAGTTATACAGAACTGCACAGAGACTTCAGTGCACGTCACTGGCAGCTTGGCAGTCAAGTCAGGGAGGAACCTGTTTTTCTTGATGTATTGCAGAAGGATGTATGTGCTGAGAATGCATATGCTGTCATTTCACAACATAGTTCTGTAGCACTATTTTGATATGCTACTCTTTCAGGATTATTTTGACATAGTGAAGAATCCCATGGACCTTTCTACTATCAAGAGGAAGCTAGACACGGGACAGTATCAGGAACCATGGCAATATGTAGATGACATCTGGCTCATGTTCAATAACGCCTGGCTCTACAACCGCAAAACATCCCGGGTATATAAGTACTGCTCAAAACTGGCTGAGGTGTTTGAGCAAGAAATTGACCCAGTTATGCAGAGCCTTGGCTACTGCTGTGGAAGAAAGGTAGGGAAAATGATTTTTTTTCTAGTCTGGTTCTTGCTTCCTGCTACTGGGGGGAAATACAGCAATTGCAGTCGTTAGCAACTACGTTGTGTCAAAAATTCTGAATGCTTACCAGGGTTTAGCAATCCTGAGTAATTCTAGATTTCAGAATTTATATATCTTCTAATTCTATCTGTTGCTTAAATTATATATCATATATAATCCTTTGCAGGGGGAGAAGTTCAGCAACTGAAGAATTATGTTGATGGTCAATGAAAAAAATGTTATTGCAGAAGTGCTCTCAATTTCAGTGTATGCTGAGGCTACGTTGTATTTCCTTTGTCTTGATATGCTTTCCATTTTTGGAGAAAAGCTAACGAGAATAACAGCCCACTAGGCACTTTTTTGACTCTAGCACTTCATAATCTTGCTGCACTGTGAGATCTGTGCACAGAATAAGGTGGTAGTGGTGTCTGGGTTATGTTTGCTTCCCACGGAGAGCAAGTAAAAACATATTAGTACTAAGATGACCCATTCCTCTTTGCAGTTGGAGTTCTCACCACAGACTTTGTGTTGCTATGGCAAACAGCTATGCACAATCCCTCGAGATGCCACTTACTACAGTTATCAGAACAGGTAAGGAAAACTCGCTTGGTGCAGCTTTGTGCATGATGCAATCAATCTGTGAAAGGCATGCATGTATACACATATACATCCTCTTCATACATGTACACTTTTGTGTGAAAAGAAAAAAATGCTGAAAGTATCCTTGAATAGTTTCTCATGTGTGCTAGCAATTTGTTTGCAAAGATTCACTGCCATCTTCGCTCTTCCTCTTTTGCTTGCAGAAATGTGTGATGTTCTACTAAATTATTATCCTCTTGTTAACCAAATCTTCAGTTGTCTAGGTATCATGCACAAGTCTATTGACTTGCTTGTTACCATGCAGCAGTATTTTTCATGAAAAAATAGATCATGCATGTTGTGCTCATATATACATTACACTTGGCAGGCTTTTGTTTTTCTTATGATATTAACTGAAGAGCAAACACTTTTGTGGTGCAGATCTTCATTGAAGATTTGTATATTGATATCGTGAGTAGTTTGATTTCTTTTTGTACCTAAGTCACCTTAAGGGAACAGTCTTCAGAGGCTTTATTAAAGAATTTAAGTCATCTTTGACTTCTGAGGGCATCATTTTGCTGAGTGGAAGAGTGAGGCAGGCACAAGCAGAGAAATAGACGTTTTAAAACTCTCATGTCCCTGTGCCTATTGCCAGAATGTACCTGTTAGAGCTGAGGGCTGATTGCCTCAAAATTATGTCACCTCTATCAGTTTAGTTTCTGCTCTGTTCTTTCACCTTCCAAAACAAACAAACCGAAAGTAACCACAAAGACTTGAAAGCCAAGATGATTTGACACTAATTGTAATTTTTCAAGCACCTGGTTAAGCAAAAACAACCAAAGAGCTGTAATAGTTAATCTTAGCCTTCTTAGGCATAATAAAGGTTTGTAGCAGTGAATGGAGGTTTCTAGGAGCAAGGAAGTAGAAAATAAGTTTTCAGTATCGGTACTTAGAGAATTACATAGTAATTGTGTTTCGAGATTTAAGATATAAAGCATTCTACACTATATGTCTGTGTTTTCTACTTTTTCTTAAGCACTTGATGGAACAAAAGACCAATATTGCAAAATCTGACATCCTTTAATGTTTTAAAACTTCAGAATGGAATGTTTGCACTGTAAGACATGCACATGTGATTTTCAGATTGCTATATACTCGCGTGCATGTACATCCATAGACTCAAGTGCACCATTCCAGAAGTATTCTTCTGTGCGTTATCTCAGGTGAAGACTGCGAGAGAGAGTTGAGACATGTTGTCTTAGCTTAACAGCTGTTGTAATGTTGGTTTGTGGCTTTATACTAAACTGTTGTAACTTCTTTTTCCTTTTATTTTTAGATGCCTTGTGCATTCAATTAACATACTTCAGTAGTAGAGAGGCCACAGTTCCAAAACATTTGAGGGCTGGGGTAGAATCTTGAATTAACCAATTTTTTTTTTTTTTTTTCAAATGTAAATTAAATCTTTTTCTATGATGCTTACTGTGCTGGTACCTGGACTGTTCTGGGCTGTGGAAGAATTGTATCAGTGCAGAGCACTTTGTATGTAGCTAACGTTAGGTATTTCATTAACGTACAGTTTGATGGATTGATAATTAGTGTCTGAAAGATTTTGAGGACTGATTTTTATTATTCTTAAAAACTTCTGAGATTTAACTTCTCCTTCCCAGTGAGAGAAAATCCTGTAGCCTTTCAGAATTTATACATTTAAGATGGAAGACTGCCCTTCTTCTATTGATATCCTGCAGATCTTTCTGCCAGCAGAACTGCTTTGCTGATACACAAATCAGAGTAGCAGTTCTTCCTTCTTTCTGTTCTTCCCACTTCCTCATTTTAATCCTTTGCTGTACATGGCATGGATTATTAAAATGAAGAGGGTATGGATATGCTAAAAAGGAGAACTCATTTAATTTGCTTTAATCGTTTGCTGCTTGAGAACCCATTTGAGAGATATAATGCTAATCTGTGCTTTGCCTTGGCTTTCTGCTTTGTGTTGTCTTGTCCTGCTTCTCTGTTTTTGTTTTTGTCCTGCAACCCCACATTTCTTTGTCTGTTCACGTGCGTATTTTTCTCCTTTATGCTTGTCATTGTCTGCATTTGGCTTTGATTGCGCAAAAAAACACACAAACAAAACAAACAAAAACCAACCAAACTTAATGCGGGGCCAATAAATCTGCATCCTTGAATATCCTTGTCGCCGTTGATGACCTGCTCTCTGCTCCTGTCCCTTCCTTGGCCTGCTGTGATTGGTGGCTCCATTGCTTGGCTTGGGCTGTGTTGTGTGGACGGAGCAGTTCACCCAAATATGGCCTTCTTGCTGACAGGTATCATTTCTGTGAGAAGTGCTTCAACGAAATCCAAGGGGAGAGTGTTTCTCTGGGAGATGACCCTTCACAACCTCAAACGTGAGTCACTTATGTTTGCTTGGGTTTTGCATTCATAAGCTGTGTCATTGTCTAAAGTGCCTTCTCAAAGAAAACGAGTTCAGTTTTAGGTAATGCCCTCATTTCTTAGGCCAGAGTTGAGAAGACAAGATATTCTTTGGAAAAGCCTGGACTTGTCCTCTAAATTTCTTCTTTAATGTTTGGACTGATTGAACTGTAGCAAAGAGAAATTACAGCTATACCACTAGAGGGGAAAGAATAGAATCACTATTCTTCTGAATAAGATGTGAAAGTACTTGATTGGAGAAAAATAACCGTGCCTACAGGCAGGTAGGTAGGAGACAGGCATAGTCTGAAATAGTTGAATGTACCATTGTGCTTATAGACGAGGTGTGCTATTAAATGTGTATTCAGCCTCAGATTGCTTTTCATCTAAATCAGAATCGGAAAATGTCTTTTTACCGTTGAAGTATTTTAATGTTGGAGTGCCATCTGCTTATGAGAAATGCTGTGCAGTTGTTGAGCAGGTAATGGTAAAAGGCTGTGGATGGATTTATTAGCCTTTTCTATGGCAGTAGCAAATTGTTGGGACAGTCTTCCATTCCACTGTACCCTCCTCATACCTCCTCCAGAGATCTTGAAACAGACTTTTGCAAGACTAAGGAAGCCCTTGAGGGAAAGATGAGTGCCAAGCAATTACTCTGAAGGTTTTGAGCTGTACAGTAATGCTCTTTTTGGGAAGAGGACATTGCAGGAACCATGCGATGGTTTGAGATAATAAGCTTGAGGAATTCTGCAGGTGGCAGTACTCAGAATAAACACTGACATAAAAGGACGGGAAGGTTAATGCAAGTTGGATTGGGTCTCTGTCACTACTTCTCAGGAAGGAAAGAATCGATCACCTCATGCTATTATGCAGCATCCTCTTTCAGAGATCTGAGTGTTCTTATATGATTGTTCTGGACTGCTTTGAAGCAGATTGGTGTCAAAAGATACCTGGGACCTCACTGTCAAAAAGTTGGAGTTTCTAGTCCTGCAAATGATGCAGGGAACGTAAAGCTGAAGTGTAGAGTGATGGCTAGGTTGGGGCTGCAGTGTTTGGAAGCTGAAAATTCTCCTTTGAAATTAATGTATGAGGAAGGCTATAGAAGAATCTGAAATCAAGATAGCCTTTTTCAGTAATGAAAGATAATTGACATTCTCTGTCTGTAGAATATCAGGTGCATATCAAATGGCACTTTAAACTATAAAACACTGATGCAACTGGTCCAAAAATTGAATCAGCAAGTTACCGTTTACCTTTGGTAAACTGAACAAGAGAGCAGCGTGGGTCTCCACAAGCTGTTGTCTCATAGAGAAGAATTTTTTTTATGGGCGGAGTCAAGGGTGGCACATATTTTGTCCATCACTTTGTAAAATAAAATATCCTTCCTTGTAGTGCTAGCGATATTAAAAAAAAAAAATCTGCTTTTGTCATGGTGTGTGGTATGGCATGCATATATATGTCTTTTGTTAAAACTGAGTTTTATTGCCTGTTTCTCCATAGCACGATAAACAAAGAACAGTTTTCAAAAAGGAAAAATGATACACTGGATCCTGAACTGTAAGTAATGCTGTCACATTCAGAATGATACTCATTTCATCACAATTCCTTTGTAAAAGACGTGTTTACTCATTTACTTACCACCAGCTTTGTTTTTTCTTCATCTTCCAATTTTCATGTAGCTGTTTGTTAGTCGGTAGGGGCTGCTAGCTAAGCAGCATACCTGGTGTTCTGCCTGAGAACCCAAATTGCAACAGCTGTCCTTACGAAAAATGTAAAGCCATATGCATGGCCTGAAACTAGTGCATTTTGTTGTCTTGTGTGTAGATGCAACAAAAGGGTGAATGCAGGTAACTCTCTTTGAAACCCTGTTGCAGCAAACGCTTAAGTCTCGGAACTGATTTGGGTCATTTGGCAGTAGCTTTTTTTGGTGCTGTTGCCTTCTCTAGTTGTCATTTTACAAGCTGCTGTAGCACAAGGAAAAGATCTGTTTAATCTGTGTCATCTGGTTCTTCTGCACTGCTCTGGAAGCAGAACTGTAGGCATTCGATAAAGAAGGTGGTGACTCAGCTGCTTTTCTTTGTTTTCCAGACTTTTTTTAAAGCTGCTTTCTGCTCCTTCATTATACACCTATGCAGCTATTCTGAAAAATGGTGTCTTCATTCTCAAATGAATGAGCAAAAAGGAAGTGTATTCTTCCCACACTATCCTTCTATAGGGGCGTAAGGGTCAGCCGATTCTTCTATTTTGCAAGGGCTGTGGGAAGAGGAGAATAGTAACTTGATTCATAACTTGACTTTCCCTTTGTTATAGTGGAGATGCAGCCCAACACTAAAATACAAGCCTAAATACTGTGTGCCCTACATAAACAACAGCTATTCATTCTAAGTCTGACTTACGAATAGATGTGTTTGAAAGGTGTCAGATTGTCCTGATATGTGAAACAACTTTAGATATTTAGGAAAACTATATTCACCATCCTCTGTGAAGCAAGATGTCTCTGAGCTAAGTCACAGAGACTCTAAGCTGTTAGCTTAGACTCTGACTCTGTTAGACTTAGACTCTGAGCTCTTAGCTCAGAGCTGTCCTTAAACCTCCTCTAGAATTCTGAAAATATCTTCACATTGCTACTGTTTTTCCTCTTTCCCACTTTTCTGCAGTAGATCTGCAGTGTTCCTCAGGCTTCAGGCATAGTGGGGCAACTATTAGACAACGATTTCTCCTGGTTCCCTGCTTCTGACACCTGTGAAGGAATTTTCTTTATTATAGCAACAAGCAGTTCACAGGCTTGACCCTTTGAAGGGTTTCTTTTTAAAAACTGAGTGAGGTGGATGGAGGTAAAGGAAGCAAATGGTAATAATGTATACCTGCATAGGCTTGAGCTGACAGTTTCTTAATTTATTTTGAAGGTTGTTCTCAGCATGGATGTGCTCTCTGATACGTAGTCTCAGGAGCCCAAATGCTAGAACTGTTCTCTTAAAACATTGGAAAATACAAAAGCAATTAATGGTACTACTAAACTTGATTCCTTTCTTTCTACAGATTTGTTGAATGTATTGAATGTGGAAGAAAAATGCACCAAATCTGTGTTCTTCACAATGAGATAATCTGGCCTTCTGGGTGAGGAATTTCTCTTCCTTGACTGTAAGATAGAATAGTAATCTGTCTAGTTCATGCATGTTTAAAAGTGTCCGATAAAACCCTATGCAACCAAAAAGTTGCACACTCACCTGAAAAACTTACAGAACATGTAAGGTAACATCAAATTCAGAAATTGTGTTTTACTGTCATATGTGAAGTTTTTTCTAATGTTCCTGTGTATAGAGGAGAGCCTTTCAGCCTTGTTTACATTTAAAGATACCTTTAGTTCCTGTAATAATTTCCTACCAATCTATTTTCTGTACAACTCAGATCGCTTTGTCATTTTCAAATTCTGTAACCACTAAAGAATTTAAGATGAATTCACTTTTTTTGGCCTCAGTAATCAGATTAAATCTGAAAAAACAATCTAGTCTTCTTTAAATCATCCTTTTGCTCTACATAATTTGGTATCAAAACTTCATCAGAGACAACAGTTTGAGACTGCATGTTCCAAGAATACTTTAAGTCAAAATTGTCAGATCTGCCAAAGATGACCCCCTTTCCTGAGCTGAGGTTTAGAGGTGATGGCAGGGGTAGCTGACAGGAGGTTCCCCCTGGTGTTTAGTTACTCTACTGCAGCTATGAAATAGGCTATTTCTGCTGGCGCTATTCTCTCTGCAGTCTTTTAGCTCAAATGTCAGTTAAGGTATTTTCCAGACCTTATCTGGTGAAAGACTTTGCTTCCCGTCATAAGATGCTAAGGGATTTATGGTCTGATTTGGGATGTTTTTCACTTTCTCATATTTCTGCTTCAGCTTTGTCTGCGATGGCTGCCTAAAGAAAACAGGACGAACCAGGAAAGAGAACAAATTCTCTGCTAAAAGTAAGTTTCTGACACTTGGACCACAGATCTTCAGTTTAAGAATGGGGAAGAGATGCTTTTTGTGCTCATTTTGCATTTATTTCAGTCTTTTGAGTTAGATGGTGTATACCTTTGGTCAGCTCTGACCAGAGTTCTGTGATCAGAATGTTTACATTCCAAGGTGCTGCCTTTGTACAGAATTTATGTAGTGTTTTAGGGTCCTGCTAAAGTATAAAGGGGTATAGTCTTTCCATGACATGATTAATAGCATTGAGAGTTAGTTATTGTGTGACTGCAGTCTAACTTAATTCTGTGAATACGTGTTCATTACTGTGCTGCCCCTCTTGAAAACTTTGAAGGCTGCATCAGTTGGGCACAAAACCTGCTATTGATATTTCCTCATGATCACGGCAGCTGGTACAAAGGCAATATAGGAGGAAATCTGTGCAGTTACTATCACCTGTCCTACAGACAAAATAAGTCTTTCAGAAGCTTCTTAGTTTAGTGTAGCTATTTAAAAAAAAAAGTAAATATTTACTATATTCCTCCCTTCCCTTTCTTTCCCTTTTCTTCTTCATTTGAATGATGTCTAAACCACAAGCATGCCTTGTAGGTGAAAGGCAGCTCATCTCTACCTAAAAGTGGTAGTGTTCGAAGATAATGATTTAATTTATAGTAACATAATGCCTGCATTGAATTATTTTTCAAATAACACCTGAATAGAGAAATCACACTTGAACAGTTCCATTTTGTATGTATTTAGAACTGATATATATATATTTTTTTTTTCTGCAGGGTTACCAGCTACAAGACTTGGTACCTTCTTGGAGAACAGAGTCAATGATTTCCTAAAGCGACAGAATCACCCAGAGGCAGGAGAGGTTACAGTTAGGGTGGTGCATGCATCTGACAAAACCGTCGAAGTAAAGCCAGGAATGAAAGCAAGGTATGTTCTGTCCATTTCCAGTTTTGGTTCCTTTTGAGGAGGAGGTGGGGGAAGGTGGGAAGCTATTTGATGCTAATATTTAGAAAAGGTGAAGACTGTTGAGTTCAAAAACTCACTGCTGACCAGTTCTTGACAAACAGATGTTACAGGAACTTAGTTTATTTGTGATGTCGTAGCAAAAAATGGATGCATTTATATTTGAGTAGTCTGTAAGCATTTAAATGTAAAATTACACAAAAATTACATGTGGAGTAGCCCTCGTTGCTTTTACATACTGATACATATTCTCTAATACTTGAATGTATTTGATATTCCCTCTTTACTTTTTGCTCTGCAGATTTGTGGACAGTGGAGAGATGGCTGAGTCTTTCCCCTACCGAACAAAAGCGCTTTTTGCCTTCGAGGAGATCGATGGTGTAGACTTGTGCTTCTTTGGGATGCATGTGCAGGAGTATGGATCAGACTGTCCCCCACCCAATCAAAGGTGGGTAAATGTGTGAGAACTGATTTTATTTTGGTAGCATTTCGGTTATGTGAAACTTATGACTTGCTCTAAAAGCTTCAATGTTACTGTTATTTCTGTTAGCTTCTAGAAATAGCTTCTGGAGGAAATATTTCAGATAGAATCACTTTTTACTGGAGATGCTGGCTGGCAGACAGCACTGACTTCAGGATCGTTTGTCAGTATTCTAAGAGGAGGGGCTGGATGATCCTAGACAGAGGAGGCTAGTATATCAACAGCTGACTTCTAGAAGTAAATTAGGATTAGACACTTCGAAGACTGGTGTACTGGATACTTCAAATATATAAACCATGAAAAAAAATTAGAACTAATTTAAAATCTGTTTCTGATCATGCCCTCTTTTCTTCTAGGAGAGTGTATATATCTTACCTTGACAGTGTTCATTTCTTCCGCCCTAAATGCTTGAGGACTGCTGTCTATCATGAAATCCTAATTGGATATCTAGAATACGTCAAGAAACTAGGGTAAGTATTTTTTTTAAATGTTGCTTTCTGTGCAAGTTTGTGCTCCATAGCTCTCAATGCAAGTTACTACAACGTCTTATGCAGCATATGGTGCCCAGATATCATACCAACAAGTGACAGAGTAAATTGATAATACCTGTGTGCAAGTGAGAAAGAGAAAAGACTAAAAAAAGAGGCTTGATTCACATATTTTAGGTGTATAAAGAGTTTCCAGACTGATGTTAAACTTCCTTAAATCTAAGTAGAAAAATTAACCTTCCTGTCTGGGCTATAAAATTCTGCTGGCCTTGTTGATTATGTACAGTATTTGTGAAATGCCACTGCTTCAATTGGGTCATTCCTTTGTGCTGGAAGGCTCTTACCCATGCTTGTTTGTGAGGAGAGAGGTAAGTTTGTTCTGTCTGTACTGATTAACTCTTACAGTTGTGCAAGGCTGCTAAGAAATCTCTTGCAGAAGGAGTAGTTCAAATTGTAAGAAACTGAGAAGTGAGAAGAGGATTAGGAAATTATACATGGGACAGGGCAAAAGAACAGAAAATACATGATGCAGCACAAAAGAGAACACAGAACAGATGAAATAAGAAAGGTGGAAATGAAATGACCGTAACTACTGAAGTAGAAAAGGCAATGAAATAAACATCAATCTATTGTCAAAGGTATCTGGTATTGTTTGGCAGAGTTATTCATGAAGAAATTTTTTGGGATGAGTTGCATGAGAAAAATTGGGAGAGTCAGAATGGAGGTGGGTGGTACTGTACTGTTTCCAGTACTGCAGAGAAATGATGATGAATATGTGAACTTCGAAGGCATACTTCAGACTTTCCTTTACTGCTTTTTATTATATATTTCTGACCTGGGAATTCGTAAAACTTCTGCATGGAGCTCAAGCCTCAGTTTTATTTAATGCTGTTCTCTGTGCTAACGAGTAACATCAGGTTCTCATTTTGGGAAGACAATATTGGTCACGCAATATCATCTCTCCCTTCTCAGGCAGAAGGAATGACAACTGGCTGCAGTTCCTGGGGTTTGGGTAGGGCAGAGCTGTTTCTCAACACACCAAGGATGGTCATTTTTCTCTAACTTGAGATCTGATCATTCTTTCTATGGGAGTTATTTTTTAAAAACGGATAGAGAAGAACTGTGAATGAAGAAGCAGTCTTCATGGTATTTTTATTTTCTGCAGCAGCTACTATCTGGATGTCATTTGTCTTCGTAATACTTGTGATTGCATATCCAGTAGCTTAGGTTGGCGGTGACATTTTTTATTCCCAGATATAATTGTGAAACCTTTTAAAACTAATCTTCAAAGTTAAAAAGGATCTACAATAGAAAAAGGAATTGTTCAAGTAAATGCATTTTTAAAATGTTCCTAAGTAATGAATGATTGTGCTGTTTCTATCTTTCTCATTAGTTGGCAGGTGGCACTTGCAGGTCTACTTTAGGCTTACATTTTTACCTTGACTTGAAAACGTGCGCACTTTGTGATTTATTCTGCATATAGTGCTGAATTTCTAAAAGTCAGTGGAAAGATGCAAGTGTTATCTATGTGAATTAAGCTGGAATGAACACTAGAATTAAATCTTTGAGAGCTATTATTATCTGTCTGATGACATCAGCCAACTTTGTGGTGGCTCCATCTCGTGGCAGAGAGGAAAGCAAGCTGTATTAATAATTATCAGAGCCAACGTATATTGTTTTTTATCTAATGATGCTAGGTATACTACTGGACATATCTGGGCATGCCCACCTAGTGAAGGAGATGACTACATTTTCCATTGCCATCCTCCTGACCAAAAGATACCCAAACCCAAACGACTGCAAGAGTGGTACAAGAAGATGCTTGACAAATCTGTGTCAGAGCGCATTGTTCACGACTACAAGGTTTGTTGGGTGAACATCTGTGTTATGGGCTGGTTTTGATCAGTCTTGTCTTGGTTTCTTCCTTGCCTTACACATTGTCTGATTCTGGGACTGTGCTATGTTAGTTTAAGGGATTTGATCACTAAAATCCTGGAGTTAAAAACTATCCTATTCAAAGCAGATAGCTTCTGAAATCAATGCTAGCAAGAGATTTAAAGTGATTAGGTAGAACAACCTAAATTCTTGAGGAATGCTGTATAAGAGAGCAAATCTCACTTGTGTTAATAGAAAGAACTTATGGAATCTCTAGTTTTCCTGTGTTAAATATAATTGCGGGGTTAGGCTGCTGACAAAGTTGGAAATAGGTGAAGTCTTCAAAATTACTGGGGCTTCAGCTACTGTAGGCAGTATAGGGATTATATTGTCCCATCTGATAAGTGTGCACATTGAAGTCTATCAGATGGTTGAGTAGGAATATTTGAAATGTGTTTGAGGAACTTTCGTAAATGATGCGGTGTTAAATCTGCACTTAGACCATACTCTTATAAATTAATGCAGATTTATTGGTGCCTTTTTTAATTATTTTATTGAAGAGGTTACCTCTACTTGCTTCATTTGTAATAGTGGTAACCAGGTGTGTTACTTTTTCAGGATATATTTAAGCAAGCAACAGAAGACCGTCTGACAAGTGCGAAAGAGTTACCTTACTTTGAAGGGGACTTCTGGCCAAATGTTCTGGAGGAGAGTATTAAGGAACTCGAGCAAGAGGAGGAAGAAAGGAAGAGAGAAGAGAACACTAGTAATGAGAGCACGGATGTAAGAATGCTTCTGTTATTTCAGGACCTAATGTAAAAGTTGTGATTTCCTGTAACTAATTGAAGAAAAAAAAGGGCCTAGGCTCTTTGTTTAGCTGGATTTTCTTATTTTGCTCTAATATAAAACTCAAATTTATGTTTTATAAATTAAAACTGTTAAAATGCCCACTACGATTGTATTAGTGGTAGCTGCTCACGTGGCTATAAATCTAACTAATTACCAATTTTTTTAAAAATGAAACAGCGGCTAGTTGAATATTTTGTTGCTGAAATTCAACTGTTATCAATGTTCATGCTGCAACCTTGGCCTGGCTAGGAAACTTTTTCCTTAAGCTTTCACTTTTGAACAGTGGCTCTGTTCTTACCAGCCTAGATGTTACAATAATGATCTTAGCAGAACGCTGAAGAAAGACAACTCTGATTTAGTAATTTACTCAGCGTAGGGTTTTGGTTTTTTTTCAGTAGAAAGCTTTCAGGCATTGAGGATCTGAAGCACAAAATGAGGCTGAATTGTTGTAGGGCTACTCAAACTTCAGCAATTTCTTGCCAGTGTCTTGTTTGTGCCTTTTTTTTTTTTTGGAGAGCATGCAACAAATGTGCTTTCGCATTCCACAAGGAACAAAAAGAGTTAGGGCTCTTCACAAGCAAATGTGAAAACGAACAGATGCAGAATTTGTCCTTGGTTTTCTGAGCTTTTATGGAATAGGTGGTGAATCTAGAGTGAACTTAGGAGTCTTGTCCACAAAGTAGTACTTACTAGTTAGCTCTGAACACTGCTGCTTCCTCATCGTATTAGATATTAGAATTTTGTTTTGGTTTAGAATTGTCTTCTAAAAGATTTCTGCATCAAAAAAGTTAATGAAACAACTAGAATTTGTAGTTCTCCTTTTCTGTCCTTGCAACATCTCCTAAAAGGCTTTTGAATAAACAAAGTTTAAGAGCCATCTGGGAGTTAGGCAACTTGATGCCAAATTTGCATTAACTAACATTAACTAACTGCTTAGAAAAACATTGTTTCAAGTTTTTATGTTGTTTTAACTGCTGCACCTTCCTATCATATCCTCATACTAAAAATTACATTACTAAGGCTTTTTGGTCTGGGAAGAAAAGCTTTATGTTAAAAATCAGTTTAATACAATCTGTTTTAAAAAACAACTGTTGGCCAAAGGGCTGTAACAAACTAAGTCTAGGTAGAGTAAGTCTGTCTTACCTCTGGTTAGTGCAGTATCAACTGTGCTTTTCAGTTATTTTCAATTTTGAATTGCGTTAAGAGCCATTTGCTGAACACATTTGTAATTATCCAGGAGATTCTTCAGTGTTCAACTTTCACAGACAAACGGGTTTCAGTAAATATCATTTAGTGTTCTTTATCCCTTATAATTCCTGAGCATTTATGCTTTCAGTGTCCCTGGAACCATGCATTGCTGATCTTGTTATCTTCTAGAGTAATTCCAATTGAATTAAATTAAACTTTCAGGGGACCCTCGTAAGTGTCTTTGGAGTAAATTCCTATGAAGTGTAGTTAGTCCTGCTATTAGAGAAGGTGTGAAAGTAATTAAGTGCTGACGTGGTGCAATGTATATACCTGACATAAAATGCCTTTAAAATTATTAGGTGAGCAAGGGAGACAGCAAAAATGCCAAAAAGAAGAACAATAAGAAGACAAGTAAGAACAAGAGCAGTTTGAGTCGTGGCAATAAGAAGAAGCCTGGCATGCCGAATGTGTCCAATGACCTCTCCCAAAAGCTGTATGCCACTATGGAGAAACACAAAGAGGTAAGAATTGATGGAATGAGAAATACTGTACTGAAGTAGACAGGTGTTTAAAAAAAAAAAAAAAACCCACCTTGGTCCTTCCAACGGGACTGTGGGCTGTAAATCATACAGGCTTGCACCCTGGGGAGTTGGGTGGCATGCTAGAGAAAGGTACCAGTAAGTGAGAGCATTCTTTGCTGTGAAGAAGGTAAACCAACCTGCAGTGCACTCAGAAATTTGAAATTTGCCAATCCTTGAAAACACACTACTGTAGCAGTACATCATTCAAGTGTTAGCTGGGCCTGGAATTGTACGCTCTGTGTCATGTAGTTTGAACAAAAAGTCTTGGTAAGTGCTGGCATTAATTATTTGAACTTCAATTCTCAGGTTTTCTTTGTCATCCGTCTCATTGCTGGCCCTGCAGCCAACTCCCTTCCCCCCATTGTTGAGCCTGACCCACTCATTCCATGCGACCTTATGGATGGGCGTGATGCTTTCCTAACCCTTGCTAGAGACAAGCACCTGGAGTTCTCCTCACTACGAAGGGCTCAGTGGTCAACCATGTGCATGCTGGTGGAGCTGCATACGCAGAGCCAAGACCGCTTTGTTTACACCTGCAATGAGTGCAAGCATCATGTGGAGACCAGATGGCACTGCACTGTGTGTGAGGTACGCTTGGTGAAGTTTTCCCTACTTGCGTCCTTGTATCTCTGTGCCCAGAGTGCTTTTCAACTAATTTCTCAATGTTAACTTACAAAATAGATCTGTACAGCCCACCTTCTGGCAGTTGAGAAAAGGATGTTTTTTCCTATCAGACAGTACTGCTAGTTGGCTACTCAGTGAAATCTTTGTCTCCTACTTTCAAACTGTGGAGAACTGAAGTAGCAGAATTGCGTTTCCTGTAGTTTGTTTAAGGTGCTGCTGCTTAAGCAGTTGGAAACTCTAGTGATCACTTGGGCTGTAATTGGTTGATTTTTTTTCTGAAGAGCAACGCGTTCTTTCTTCTTCCAAACTGTGGTGCTGCAGTGTTTCTGTATACAGGGCTCTCCATCAATTTTCTGATACAGAGGTTTTGCTGTGCCATAAAACAGATTCCTGTACTTGGGTGACTGTTCTGTTGTCACTCTGTAGTAGCAGACAGCATACTTGCTCTGAGAACTGTTTGCAATACCAGTGTTTGAAGACCAAGCCCAGTGGTCTGTTCCCAGAAGCTGGAAGAACCTTGAATCTGGCTTGTAACTTAATTTTTTAGCCTGCTGGAAGTCGGTGATTGCCTTGGATTCAGTTCTGAAAAGTTGCAGTTAAATTTTTATGTTCTCGTTTTGCAGTATGTAATGGGAAACAAATTCTACATTTCTTATGGATTAATGAATCCCGAGGACTTGGATCTTTTTGAAGAAATTGAGCCCAAATTCTTGCTGTTACTTTCACAGACTGTAAATGCTGTTCTGTTCCTCTGTCAGCACACTTTTGGGTTTAACTCACCTGACAACCCAGCTTTTGTTCTTCCTTCTTTGAAAATTGGCTAAGAGTGGCAGGAGAGGTACCCCTTCTTTTGAAGAAGCAGCACATGACAGCCGTTTGTTCCTTGCCTCTCTTCTCCTTTTTTAAATCAGGAAAGAGAGGGTTTTGTCAGCCTGGCTGAATCACATGTGACTTATTAACTCAGACCAAACTTGTTATTTAAGATACATGTATTTGTATAAATTTCAGACACACCCACATGCTTTCCCTGGCTACGTTTTCAATTTATTCCTCTCTGCTACCTCAACGTAGCCTAAAAGACTGAATTTTTCCCCCAAGCAACAATTTGCCTGGAACAATCTGGGAGTAACGTTCTGAGGTGGCATGACATAATTTGCTTATTGTACGGAGTTACAGGAACACTGATAACTCGCTCTTCATTGTCTTTCCAGGATTATGACCTGTGCATCACCTGCTATAACACTAAAAATCATGACCATAAGATGGAGAAATTAGGCCTTGGTCTAGATGATGAGAGCAACAACCAGCAGACTGCAACCACCCAGAGCCCGGGTGACTCCCGCCGCCTGAGCATCCAGCGCTGCATCCAGTCCCTGGTCCACGCCTGCCAGTGCCGTAACGCCAACTGCTCGCTGCCATCCTGCCAGAAGATGAAACGGGTTGTCCAACACACCAAAGGCTGCAAACGCAAAACCAACGGAGGGTGTCCCATCTGCAAGCAGCTCATTGCTCTTTGCTGCTACCATGCGAAGCACTGCCAGGAGAACAAGTGCCCAGTGCCCTTCTGCCTCAACATCAAACACAAGCTCCGTCAACAGCAGCTTCAGCACCGCCTGCAACAGGCTCAGATGCTCCGAA
Organism: Numida meleagris; assembly: GCF_002078875.1. NCBI lineage: Eukaryota > Metazoa > Chordata > Aves > Galliformes > Numididae > Numida > Numida meleagris. The sequence continues at coordinate 50,476,366 of NC_034409.1, read as the reverse complement.
GGAGGATGGCAAGCATGCAGCGGACCGGTGTGGTGGGCCAGCAGCAGGGGTTGCCCTCACCGACGCCGGCCACCCCGACAACTCCGACAGGCCAGCAACCCACGACGCCGCAAACTCCCCAGCCTCAGCCTCCACCCCAGCCTGCCTCGCAGCCTCAGCCCGCGCCTCCCAACAGCATGCCGCCCTACAGCATACCGAGAACTCAGCCCCCCAGCGCTGTGTCCCAGGGCAAGGCGGGCGGCCAGGTGACTCCTCCAACTCCACCCCAGCCGCCTCAGCCACCCGTTCAGGGTCCTCCTCCGGCGGCGGTGGAAATGGCCATGCAGATCCAGAGGGCAGCGGAGACCCAACGACAGATGGCGCAGGTTCAGATTTTCCAAAGGCCGATTCAGCACCAGATGCCCCAGATGCCGCCCATGGGAATGAATCCTCCACAGATAGCCAGGGGTCCTGGTGGTCACATAGATCAAGGCATGGGGCCGGCGGGGATCCAGCAGCAGCCGCCGTGGGTGCAGGGTGGCTTGCCCCAAGCTCAGCTGCAGCCGGGGATGCAGAGGCCATCCATGATGTCAGTAGCCCAGCCAGGTCAGCCGATGAATATGGCACCTCAGCCAGGGATGGGTCAGGTACCTGGCACTGCTCAGCCAAAACAGCCACCCCTGCCCCAGGCGGCCTTACAGAACCTACTGCGGACACTCAGGTCTCCCAGCTCACCCATGCAGCAGCAGCAGGTGCTTAACATCCTTCACTCCAATCCTCAGCTGCTGGCTGCTTTCATCAAGCAGCGGGCCGCCAAGTATGCTGGGTCCCAGAACCCCCAGGGGATGCCCGGTCAGCCTGGCATGCCCCAGGGCCAGCCGGGGCTCCAGCCGCAGCAGGCCATGCAAGGGCAACAGGGAGGGGTGCACCCCAACGCAGCCATGCAGAACATGAACCCCATGCAGGCGGGGGTGCAGAGGCCCAGCATGCCGCAGCAGCAGCAGCCGCCGCAGCAGCCGCAGCAAGCCATGGCTGGGATGAATCCTCAGGCACAGCAGATGAATATGAATCACTCGGGGATGGCTCCTCAGTTCCGAGACCTCCTGATGCGGCGGCACCAGATAATGGAGCAGCAGCGCCAGCAGCAGCAGCAAGGAGTGGGACCGGCGCTGGGGCCGGGGATGGCCAACCACAACCAGTTCCAGCAGCCCCAGGGCGTTGGGTATCCACAGCAGCAGCAGCAACAGCAGCAACGGATGCAGCATCACATGCAGCAGATGCAGCAAGGAAACATGGGACAGATAAGCCAGCTTCCCCAGGCGATGAGTGCAGAGACGGGAGCCAGTTTGCAGCAGGCTTTCCAGCAGAGGCTGCTCCAGCAGCAGATGGGGTCCCCGGCTCAGCCCAATCCTATGAGCCCCCAGCAGCACATGCTGCCCAACCAGGCCCAGTCCCCTCACCTACAGGGCCAGCAGCTCCCTTCGTCGCTCACCAATCAAGTGCGCTCTCCGCAGCCTGTACCCTCACCACGGCCCCAGTCCCAGCCCCCCCATTCCAGCCCATCGCCCCGGATGCAGCCTCAGCCTTCTCCGCACCACGTCTCCCCGCAGACCAGCTCCCCACATCCAGGACTGGTAGCTGCCCAGGCTAACCCCATGGATCAAGGGCACTTTGCCAGCCCGGACCAGAGTGCAATGCTTTCCCAGCTTGCTAGCAATCCTGGTATGGCAGGCCTCCATGGTACAAGCGCCACGGAACTGGGGCTCAGCTCTGAGAACTCAGACTTGAATTCAAATCTTTCACAGAGTACACTAGACATACACTAGACACATTGTAGCATTTTGGGAGCAAAAAAAAGAAAAAAAAAGAAAAAACTTATTTTCTCAAGACTTTTTGTACTGAAGACGAATTTTTTTGAATCTTTCTTAGCTAAAACAACATTTTTCCCTGGACACATCCGAACTCTGCAGCAGTAGTTTGTGGTTTTCAAACCAACAACGAACCTGAGGGACAGTAGAGTACAAAGAATATATTTTTGTTATGGCTGGAATCATAACCAGTCCTTTTTCTTGGTTTTTTTTTTTTTTTTTTCCTCGTGTGCGTTGGGGAGGTCAGGGGAAAAGGGTGATCTTCTGGCTGTTCGCCAAGGGACGCCCTACTCATGCCTCCAATAGGTTTTATTTTTTTTTAAATTAATGAAAATATGTAATATTGATAGTTATTATTTACTGAGGCAGATGGTAAACATTTTCCCTATTCTGGTTTTTCTTCATGTCACTGCAAAAAGAAAAAAAAAAAACAACAACAACAATGAAAAAACAACAACAAAAAACCACCAGAGGAGAAACTTTTCCTAAAGCCGGAGGACAAAAGGGGTTAATGTTGCTTTAAGAATACATTACATATATAAATATATATATATAAAAGTAAATACCGATCTTTTCCTCTTTGGTTGGAAATGTCAATTCTTTGAAAAAAAAAAAAATGTAAAAATATTAAATAACTCAGTCCCCTCCTGAAGTCTACTTTTGTCCTCCAAGAATTTTCTATACAAGAGTCTGAGCTTAAAAATAAAAAACTTCAAGTATTAAAATTTGTACATGTAGAGAGAAGACGACATTTTTGCAAATACACAGGGGCAGCTGCCAAATGGATGTAGTATATATATTGTGGTTTCTGTTTTCTTGAAAGAATTTTTTTTTTGTTATTTTTACATCTAACAAAGGAAAAATAAAAAATAAAAAAGAGGGTAAGAAACAATTCCGCCGGGATGATTTTAACCTGAGAAAAAGTCCCTGGGGTTTCTTCTTTATGCTTGCTTTCTCTCTCCCCTGCCCTTTTCCCACCCTCTTCCACTTTCTGTAAAACTTGAAAATAGAAAGCAAAAAACCCTCAAATGTTGTAAATCATGCAATTAAAGTTGATTACTTATAAATACGAACTTTCGATCACTGTATAGACTGTTAAAAATTGATTTCTTATTACCTATTGTTAAATAAACTGTGTGAGACAGACAGCCTGTTTTTACTGATTCCCCGCGCTCCCACATGTGTTGCTTGTCCCGAAGACGGTGGGGTGGCAGAAGAGGCGCCGCTTCCGATGTTCGCCGTGTAGAAGCTGGAGAGCTATTTAATGTACATGACTGTTTGAAAATGCAAATCTATGATAAGGGACGTGGAGTAACGATTAGTCTTATCAATGGACGCTTTTGGTACAACTCCGCATTCGCGTTTGTTCATGGCATGTATTTTACCAAAGAAACGAGGTCTGACCTCAGCAGTCGTGCCGCTCGGCCCTACCGCACCCTGCTCGGCCAGGCTGGGAGCGGCCGACGCTCAAAAGACCTATTTTGCATTTTGAAATGAGAACTATTGTTTGGATATGTGATATTAAAAAGATCCTATTTCACTTGGAATACATTGTACAGCTTTTGGCACCGAGGTGTGAGCCTGAGGTAACCTTGCATGGATATTCCATAGAGGCCGCGCTGCGGTAGCTGATGGTTGCCCCGTGAATGCTGCGTTGCACCCGGCAGTGGGCCGGGCCTGGGCCGGGCCTAGGCCGAGCATGGCCACTCACTGTGGAGAGGCTGAAGTGCTCTTGCTCTCACCTGGCAGCCACGTCTGCAGGCAGCTGCCTCTTATTCAAGCGCCTACGCCTATTTGGGGGGATTTCCTGAACAGAAATGCTTCAGCTAGGGAGTGCGTGCTTAGCGAAGCCCGTTGCACTGCCTGTAACTGCGTGCTCACACCATCATTCCTGTGGCATCAAACCTGGTGTGCTGGGCACTGCCTGAGTGCCACACGTGCTGGGTAGGCAGGGAGGGCTTCCCAAAGTACAGCCCTAGCCCCTGAGTGTGCAGGGAATATCTTGTATCCATGTGTTGTGCACCTGAAGATCTGGATGTGGTCAGAGCACGGCAGGTGTGCTGGGATCATCCCTGTGTCCACGAAGCCCAAGGTAACAACATGAGCAAGCTGCCTTTGGGAAATGGCTGGTGGAAGAGGACGAAGAGGGGAGCGTGACTGCACGGGAATCTCGGTCAAGTGCCAAACAAAAGCCATGGTCTATTGCAAATGGACAGATGTTCATGGCTGTTAGAAACTTGGAATAAAATGCTCAATATGGCGATATAAGCACAAGTAGGATGCTTGATCTTATACAGGAGTGTAAACTGTGAATAGAAAGGTGCATTTGATGGCAAGATGCCTTCAGTAAGATGGTGGAAGGTCCCTGGAAGGCTTACGGAATGCAGCCCTGCGCTTTGGCATTCTCCCTCAGGCAGTCCTCATTCTGAGCAGCCCTAAGTGCTGCAGGCAGCTCTGCACCAATCCCATGCCCTGCGCAGCAACTGCTGTTGATCCGCAGAAGGAGAGTGGCAAACAAAAAGCCCCTTGGTGAATACCAGGGCAGCAGGGTGGAACGGCTTAGGTCTGTTCTCCATTTCAACCGAGGCAACCTTTCCTCTTTCCTTCCACCCAAACAAAGCCTAGTTTTACTTTCAGCCCTGGGGCTTCCCAGGCTGTAGTACAAATAAAAATCCTATTGACCACAGAGGTGTTAGCAAAGTATAAAGTGTCCCCAGCTTCTGGCCTGTGTTACGCTGTTTGTATGTCCCAGCTTAAAGGCCCGACTGAAAGCTGTTTGCTACATTAGCACAAATTCTGGCTTGAATTGTCCCAGCCTGGATGGCAGTATCTGGCCCTTGCTGAAGTGAGGAACTCTCATGATCTTGCAGAGCAGCTTTGACTCAAAGAGCTACAGAGCTTTCAACTTCAAATGCCTACACAGTGACTTACTGAAACATCCTACGAGATGTTTTTTGTGACAGCACAGCTGCTCTGTCTTTTTGTAAAGGTTGTTTCTGAGCCAGGTTCAAGTGTTTTATTGAAGTGCTGTTGATGACCAGTGGTCTTGGATTTGCATGGGGTTCCATTTCTCTATGCCCTCTGCTTTCCTTAGCGGAGAACCAGAACCCACCAGTTAAGCAGACACAGCAGCTGACTGGGGAAGTGGTAGGGCTTCAGGTTAGCAGAAGATTGTTTCTCTTCCCACTTACCTGCTAACCACTTGGTCCAGCAAAGGAGCTTACCTTATACACAAGGTTAAGAGCTAACTGCCAATTAAAGTTGAAAAGTTTTACTGATTCAAACATTCATTGTCAGGTTAGAATGAAGTCTACACAGACTTTGTAGTGCCCACCTCTTTCAACGGTGTTCCGCTTCTTTCAGTCCTACAGTCAGTGACTGAAGTTGCAGGTGGGGCAAATTTACACCACACTTGCTGGGAAAGGAATATAGTGTTCATCATTTCTCCTTCAGTTATTGGATCAATAGTTTGTAAAAAAAACAAACACTCTGTATACTGCTCTCTCCAGGTTTGCTATTCCACGATACATACAAATTTGCTGTTTATGGAGTGATTTACATATGTTGCACACTTGTTACATCTAAAACTGTTTTTACCCAGCTCCCAGTTACTCCAATGATTTAGCCGCTGCTGAACTGCTTATAGCTTGGGGATTGCAGCATCACCTTGCATCTGTATGTGTCTATGCTGTTTCCCTTTTCCTAGCATCACAGATCACCCATTCAACACAACTACTCATTAGTAGAGAATCAGAGCATGGCTGGAGTGGGCAGGCACCTCTGGAGGTCGTCTTGTCCACTTCCATGCTCAAAGTAGCATGCCTCCAGCATGAAGTGGTGCCCGGGGTTGTTCCTACCAAGGTGCAGATTCTGCACTTCCCCTTGTTGACCCACACAAGGTTCCTGTCAGCGCATTTATCCAGCCTGTCCAGGTCTCTCTGGATGGCAGCACAGCCTTTTGCTTTGTCACTCCTCTCAGTTGTGTCTGCAAAGCAGGCATTTGGTTTTGTCCTCCAACCTCCCTGGCAGCCCCTGCCAAGAGAAAGCTTCCCTTTTTCCCCTTGCAGGCTGGAATGTGCATGTAGAAGGATGTTTTCCAAGCCCTGACTATGGGATAGCTTAGGTTGGAGGGGACTCTAAAGATCATCTAGTCCCACCCTCTGCCATGGGCAGGGCTGCCACCCGCCAGCTCAGGCTGCCCAGGGCCCCATCCAACCTGGCCTTGAACCTCCAGGGATGGGGCACCCACAGCTTCTCTGGGCAGCCTGTGCCAGCACCTCACCACCCTCTGAGTAAAAACTTTCTTCCAAACATCTAACCTAAATCTCCCTTTTTTTTTTTTTAGTTTAAAGCCATTCTCCCATGTCCTATCACTAACAGACCATCTAAAAAGTCAGTCCTCCTCCTACCTGTAAGCTCCCTTCAAGTACTGGAAGGCCGCAATGAGGTCTCCCCAGGGCCTTCTCTTCTCCAAGCTAAACAAGTCCAACTTGCCCTAATCTATCTTCATAGCAGAGGTGCGCCAGCCCTCTGAGCATCTTTGTGGCCTCCTCTGGACCCACTCCAACAGTTCTGTGTCCTTCCTGTACTGGGGGCCCCAGGCTTGGACACAGTACTCCAGATGGAGCCTCACAAGGGCAGAGTAGAGGGGGCAATTCCCTCCCTCTCCCTACTGGCCACCCCTCTTATAATACAGCCTGGATACTGCTGGCAATGTAACGTATTGCCTTATTTTTTTTTTTTCAACATCTTTCCTCTTGTCTCCTGCAACTAAAATGCCTGCCACTTCTTGGTCCTGGGAGTTCTAGCCTAATGGATTGTGAGGAGCCTCCTGAATTCTCCTGTATTCCTCCCCAACAGGAAGAGTTTTATGACTTGCTAGAACAGAGGATCTATAGGATTCAGAAGAAGTTGGAGGAAATGAGAAGAATCAAGCTGCAGAAGTGATACATGATGCCACAGGCTCCCATGAATTAAGGACCCAACATGGGACAGCCCCAGCCAGGGATGTTGCATGTAAGAACATCTGGGTTACTGCTTGGTGCACGGCAAACTTGTACCATCAGTTTAGTATGCTGGTGACCATTTCCCTCTTTTCATTTCACATGTACATTTGTAAAATTAGTCTGCCAAATATTTAGGGGCACACGTTTCTTTGTTGGTTTTTTTTCTATTTGCTTGTTTACAAGTCCATTCTTTATTTATTCATTTATTTTCCCAAATGGCTATCTATCTTCCCCAGCCCTGATGACAGAAATCTACAATGTTTATTCTTTTCCTGTAAAAGCTGCATAGTAAGTGATGGGAAAAATCATTACTGAAGCCATGTACCATTTCCCACTGCACTCAAGAACATGGAAGCTGATCCTGCAACTAAAATGGCTGCCACTTCTTGGTTCTGAGAGTTCTAGTCCAATGGGCTGTGACGAGTCTCCTGAATTCTTTGAAATGGCAAAGGGTGGAGAACTAAAAGGGGGAGAATTCATGAAGCCTGAGGACCTGGAGCATGGGCTCTCCACCCCAGAGCATGGGTGAAAAGATGGTGCCAGTGGCAAGTGCAAAGAGCCAACGTGCAGTACTCCTGAAGCAAGTTGTGGTGCCTAAGGGCAGACCAGGTGCTGAAGGAAAAAAAAAAGCTTGTCACACAGGCACAGCTTTGAGCTGAGTGCCTGTGTCCAGCTTTGAGAAAGCACTCTGGCCTCAGCCCTGCAGAAGTAATCCCTCACCTTGCATTGTGGATTCATTTAGTGCTTTGGATCCAACCACAGATTTTATAATCATCTTTTGTAAAACTTTTGCTTCAGATGATTTCAAAACAGAGGCCCAGAGCAGCAGTAGAGAAGGAGGTAGAAAAAGTGAAATCTAATTTAAGTTTTGGGTTTGGGCTTCTTGACATTGTCAGTACTGTTACATCCCTGAAGAAAGCAGCTGGCTTTACAGAGATGCCATGTTGCTGAGACAGTGCTGGCAGCACCACACATTGACAGTAGGCTTCCACCATCTGCCTTTATGGTCATCTTTCCACGATATGAAAAGAGATGAAGGATTTGTGTTCAAGAAACATGAAATTAGATTTAATGAAGCTAAATTAGAACGGATGGTTCTTAATACATTCTGATTAAAAAATAAGTATGAAGCTCCTGGACCAGAGAGCCAGCCCCATCCAATTCCTACATGAAATGATTGCACACTGAGGTTGAGGAAACAGCTGCTCTTCGGAAGGCAGTGGGGTGTGGCTGCGGCGAGGCGCCATGGCCGCCCTCCCCCTCCTCCTTGCGGAAATCGAACTACGCCTCCCGGCGTGACCCGCGAGGAGAGCAGCGGCAACAAGCTTTTCGTTGATTGGCTTCTTTTTTTCCGGCTGCGGCCAATCAGATGCGCAGCTGCGAGGGGGACGTGTTCCACGCGCGTGAGGCGGGCTAGCGTTTTGGGAGCCATGGAGCAGGAGCAGCAACAACAGCAGGGGGAGGTGAGTGGCGGTAGGGCCGGGACGGGACTGCGAGAGCCCTCCTGCTTCTGCAGCCGTGGGGTGCTGTGCAAAGCCCCAGAGCATAGGCTGGCGGACTTAGGCCGCGCTGTGCCTTGCGGGAGGCGCGCGGCCCGGGCTGTGTGCGCCCGATGTGGCTCCAGCGGGGCCTGGGGGAGATGGGGGTGGGGGAGAGGGGGGACTGCGGGTGTCCCAGCTCGGTAACGCGTCCCAGCTTTAAGTCCCCTTTAGTTGCAGAGCAGCTGTCCGAAGTTATTTGCTTCCTGCGAGCTGAAGGAAAATGCGTCTGCAGAAAGGGCTGAGAAGGAGGTGAAGGTGCTTTTTTTGAGGGAGTTCAGCACTTCTAAACATCAGGAATGTCTTTTGGGGATGTGGGCTTGCAGGGGGCCAGCTCTGTCTTCAGGGAGAGACCCAGGTGGTTTGTGTTTGTTTCCTGTGAAAGCAGGGAGCACGTGGGGAGACAGCAGTGAGGGAAGCCTCATCTTCCCGTTTGTGTCGCTACAGAAGTATCCAGGAACCAGGGATCGAAGGGCATTCATCACTGACAGGTGATGGACTTGCTGCTGATCTTTCATTACTGCCCACTTGGATGAATAGCTCCTACTGCCTCACCTTGCATTGCTCCCTGTGCTGATGCTGACTTCTTGCTGCTCTTTAGTGAATTGCTGACACTGTTTCTCAGTTTATTCTGCCCTTATTCTTAGCTCAAGGCTTTTCTAGTCTGGGAAACGGTTACTGGGCTTCAGCTCCTTCAGTTCCTGTCTCTGTTCTCTCACTGTAACAGTGCAGGACCTGTCCCTGGCTGGATGCAATAATGTGAAGAGGTTGTGAAGATGTTCAGATGTAGAGACATCTGGTTGTAGGGAAAGGTTCTTAATAAAATTTGTCCTGTTGATACAGCTTCTGAGCTCAGGTCAGCTCTGGTTTATGTAGTTTCCAAAGGACATAACCTCAACTCTGGAGAAAGTTTGTCTAGCTGACATTTAGTCTGCACTAGTTTTGTGAGCTTTGGTGGCCAGAGTGTGCAGCTTGGTACTCTGTGGGAAGCTCACTGTGACTTTAACAGTGGTGTCTGCACTGCTGTGCAGCTGTTGGAAGAGACAGTGCCTGGGAGGAGGCAGGCCTTTGTCAGCGTGCCTGTGAAGTTCCCTGCATTCATTCCATGTTCCTCAAACTTTATGTCGCTGCAGCTGTGTGGCTGTGTTTTTTTGCTCTTGGGAAGCAGTGTACAGCATGAAAAATTCCTCTAAAGGAACTTGTTGCAGGAGGAGTAGCTTCCATGCTAGGTCTTCAGACTCCTGAATTTGGGATTGTTAAATGGATTTCTTGCACAGTCCAAGGCTTCTCCCTTGTCCAGAAGGCCTCCCGGCAGTGAGGGCAAGCTTGTGACGTTTGGCATAAAATGTCTGTTTTAAAGCAGTCTGGTTCTTTTCTTAGGTGGTGTCTTCCATTTGCAACAAAACTTCATCTTTAGAGCGGGCAGAGGAGGAAGGCGAGGAGGAGGAAGAGGAAGAGGAAGACTTGGACATTTTTGGGGGCTATGACAGCTTCCGGAGCTACAACAGCAGCGCGGGCAGCGACAGCAGCTCCTGCCTGGAAGAGTCTAGTGATGATGAGGTGGCAGACCGGGAAGTCGGAGACCTTCCACTCTCCCCTGTGCACCAGCCACCCACAGGCCGGATCACAGAGGACAGCGGCTCTGAGCCAGGTACTGCCCATTCTCCTGTGCATGATGGGAAGAATGAGGGCTGGAGGAAGCCAAAGGGAGTGTGACTTAATCCTGAGCATGGTCTGGGAGCAGAACTGGACTGAGACTGCGTGTTGGGGATTATGTCGGGGAGCTGCTATGTGTAGTGGGGATTACCTGGGCTTAGATATGTCACTTGTAAGGCATTGACCCTGCTAACTGCTCGCATCTCTGTGCTCTTCCTCTCAGCTGTGTGTGAGATGTGTGGGATTGTGGGAACCAGGGAAGCTTTCTTCTCCAAGACTAAACGTTTCTGCAGTGTCTCCTGCTCCAGAAGTTACTCCTCGAACTCCAAGAAGGCCAGCATCCTGGCCAGACTGCAGGTGAGTCAAAACCCGTCCTCCTTCCCTGGGGATGGAGCAGAATGCCCAGGTGTACAGGGATGGATTTTTGCTGTCTAGTGAGATCTCAGCCTGCTATTACCAGTGGTTTCTTATTTCTGCTTGAAGCCCCTGGAGAAAGCATACCAGCTGAGAGGTGGTGTTTCCTAGAGGCTGGAGAAGGGCATAGTGATATTTTCTTTGTTGTATCTTCTAGTGCCTGAGAGCACTAAGAGTAACCTGAAAATCATCCCAGGAGAGATGTGCGTCTCCTGCTAGCTAGTTGCAGGCTTCTCTCCCATCCTATTCCACTCAGGTTCCTTCTTTTCTAGGGGAAGCCACCAACAAAGAAAGCTAAAGTCCTGCACAAGGCAGCTTGGTCTGCCAAGATCGGGGCCTTCCTCCATTCACAGGGCACAGGGCAGCTGGCAGATGGGACGCTGACCGGCCAGGACGGTGAGTAGGCAAGTCATGAGGAGGTACATCTTTAGGAGGGATGACCGTGAGATTAGTAGCCCTGTGCTTCACTCTGATTTCTCCAGAGATGCTGGGGTCCCAGAGGTACCCCCCCGACTTCATTTCTCAAGAGCAAGTAATACCACTTGTGGGATCTAGCTCTCCATCTGGGAAAATGCGCTCGTATACAGAGTCCCTGCTCGCTGGGACAGAGTGCTCTGCCCCCGTGGGGATGCATGTTGTAGTCTGGAGGTAACTGAGTACTATGTGCCTTTAGATAAACCTCTTCCCCTGACTTTCTTCTCTTGTCTGCTCTAGCACTTGTCCTGGGCTTTGACTGGGGAAAGTACCTGCAGGAACATGGCTTCAAGGCAGCTCCAGTCAGCTGCTTTAAACATGTGAGTTCTTTGCTGTGCCTCATGGCGTGCATGGTTCATGTTGTATGCACAGGGCTCTCCTGTGATGAGTGGAGGGAGACCTGGGGAGCAGTGTCTTGAGCACTGCTGTGAGAAAGGGAGCTGGGGTTTCTCACAGCTAAAAATGGGAATCCCATGGAAGGAACCTTTAATTTCAAGGGCAGAAGCAAAGACAGACTTGGGAGGAACACTGCCAGCAGTGATGGGTCATTACTGGAGTGGTTCTGACTGGGTTGGATGGCAAACAGTTCCCAGCTGCCTCTGTGGATTCTGCAGCTGAGTACCGTGCACAGTGATGCGCAAGGAGGAACAGTAGCTGCTCCTCCAGCAGGTCTGCTTCCTCTGACAGTGACTGGCAAGCCTTGTGGGTCAACGAGCCAAGGCAGAGAAATGGGAGGACAGCAGCAGCCATATCTTCTCTCTGTTAAAATCATTTGTTCTGTGTGGTTTTTTTTTTTTTTAACTTTTTGTTCAATTTATTAACAAAATTGGGGTTTTTTTTGAGTATAGAGCAGGCAGATAATGGCAGTTTGATTGATGATTAGGGATTTTGATATTATAGAAGAATGGCAGCAACTATAAAGGTCACTCTGAAAGTAATGCCTCCTACTTAGTTCAGTGGAAACTGCAGCAGATACAAAGAGCACAAGAACAGTATTTGATAGAGCAAATTCTCACACTATTTTTTCAGCGTAGTCACCACCATTAGCTGAATTGCATGGATGAGCTGATCGAGACATTCATCTTGTGGTGTGGCAGCAGTGCATGGCTGTCTGGAACGTGGCTTGCCTTTCACGTTGCTGTCTCCATTGCTGAAATGCAGCACCCACCACCTCACTGTGCTCACATCCACTGTTTGGTCTTTATCAATGTTCAGCAAACATCGATGAATGTCAGTGGGTGCCGTTTTTTCCACATGGAGGAATTCAGTGACACACCTTTGTTTCACTTGCACTTCCACGTCAGACACTATTCTGTCAGACTGCCCCTCTGCTGCCCTCTGTCACACAGCAAGAGTGTAGTAGAATGTTGGCAGGAAGGTTCAACCTGTACTGCTGTATCGCTGTCTGCCTCTGACATTGTGGGCCAACATAATGAAATAGGAGGTGTTATTTTCAGGGCACCCCTTGCAATTTGGGATTATAGAACAGCCAGCAATGAAATACTTAATTTCTACCTCTTGGGATCCTCTGTAAACACCCCAATGAAATGTTTGTCACAGTTTGGTTGCTGTTGGCAGATACAAGAGGGGTAAAGCAAGCAAATCTTTTGTGTAAGGTGGAAGTGCTCAGACTGCCAATGTTCCTTTCCCCTTGTGGCTCCCTCAATTCTTTAGGTGCCACTCTTCGATCAGTGGGATGACGTGGTGAAAGGTATGAAAGTGGAGGTGCTGAACAGCGATGCCGTGCTCCCCAGCCGAGTGTACTGGATTGCATCCGTCATCCAGACTGTAGGTATGCCTCCAATGCAGCTCCAAGCAGCCAGGCACAGCTGACTTCTGGGGGAAACTTGAGGGAGTAGAGCATAGCTGATCGTGCACAGTATCAGCTCTTTGGAGCTCAGCAATTGCTGAGGGATTTTGGAACAGGAAATACCATGACATAGAGGTGGGAGAACAGCATCTGATTCCTTTTCTGGGTGCTGGGCTCTTTGCAAGTACTGTTCCACCCCCATAATGGTTGGAGAAGCTCTGATAAGCTGTGCAGAGCTCTGAATTGCTTGTTGTGGGGAATAAACCTGTTGTACCCAAGAGGGGGAAGAGAAAATCTTGGTTTCTGACGCCTTTCTCTGGTTGTCTGCTCTATCCTGACAGGGTACAGGGCCCTTCTGCGATACGAGGGCTTTGAGGATGATGATGGCCATGACTTCTGGTGCAATTTAGGCACAGTGGATATTCATCCTATCGGCTGGTGTGCCATCAACAGCAAAATCCTGGTGCCACCACAAAGTGAGTGTGGGACAAGAGAGGCCAGCACATTGGCTTGGAGAAGCCTTGGCTTATGCGTGGTACAGTGGGATGGACACTCCCACCCACAGCTCCACTTGTGCTCTGCTGTGACAGTTGGGGCTGTTTGCTCTGCATCTCCCTGTGGCTGACCCAGAAGGTGCTGGGTGCAGAGCTGCTGTGTCACAGCTGTGGACAGAGTCTAATGAATGTAGCCATTCTGACCTTCACAGTAACTAGATCTAGCTTTTGGGGGATCGTCTTGGATGCTTTTTCTGAGCAACACGCTGGCTCCAGTTCTTGCTCAGCTAGCAGTTAGGAGAAGGATGCTACTTCAGCACAATTCTGGCAAACGGATTTGTTTGGCATGACTCACACGTGTCCTGTAATACCACTTCCACGTCTAGAGGAGTGGAGCTAGATGTCTGCTTGGCACAGTCCCTTTTGTTACGGTGATCCCTCACAGCCCATGGTGAGGGTAAGCTGCAGAGTGGAGTCTGCCTGAGAGCAGGGAGAGTGCTGGAGTGTGAAGAAAGCCTACTAATGCAGATGAACCGTCCTCAGTGAAGAGGAAAGGTGTAGTACAGTCCTTTGGTCATAAAGATATGCTTTTTCCCTCTGCGTGTCTAGCTATCCATGCCAAGTACACTGACTGGAGAAGCTACCTCATGAAAAAGTTGGTGGGAGCCAGGACCATCCCAGTGGATTTCCACATCAAGGTGAGACCTTGAGGAAGTTGGTGTTTCCTTTGTTGCTTCTCAAGAAGCTGAGATGTTTTTTGCTGCTTGTTCCTGGGCCACAGCTGAAAGCTCATGCCATGGAAGGTGCTGGCGGCAGACAGATGTTGTCAGCATGTTTTTCCTCCCAGCATTTTACTCCCACCTGATGAGCAGAAGTGGGTAGGACGGTGACCTTCCCTTCAAAGTTCTGCATTCAGCTGTAGGCTGGTTGAGGTGTCAGAGTCTGTTTAGAGTGCTCTTAGTAGTTCTACAGCATTCTGGGATCTCCAGTGCCAGAATGTCAGGTGTTCTGTAAGTGCCTTTGGGTATTTGCAGGTGAGTACAGATAGGCTGTTATCAACAAACTGCAGGTCTTCAAAAATCAATCGGAAGGCAGCCAGTGACTCATCGGGTCTGTCTGTAGTGCACCTCCAGTGCTGGAGGTGGAGTTGGCAGGTGGTTCATCATGTTGCTCAACCTCTGATCACAGTAAGAAAGCGAAAACAAGGACCTGACCTCTTTTGAAGTCTACCCTTTGGGAAGTGTTACTCTTTGGGAAACCACACCTCCCTGACTGTTTCCAGCCTTGAAACCTTTGTGGCCTCTTTTATGGCTGAAAAAGGCACACAACGCCCCATTCAGTTCCTGCTGAACGGAGAAGTGATATTTTTCTCACCTTCCAAAATATTCACACAAGATGCTGGCTAAGCTAAGCTCCTGGTCTGGGATACCTATTGTAAAGCCACGGGTCCAAGGGAGATTTAAGGTGTATGTGCCCAGCCATGCTGTCATGTTGTGGGGCTGGCAGCTCCCTGCGTCTCTGATGAATTCACTCCCATGCAGCACTTCCCAGAGGTGTCTCCCAGTCAGCTTTGAGCAGTACGAGGAGCTGACCAGAGTGTGTTTGGAGGGGAAAGCTGTTCCTCTGAAGTCTTTGGGGAAGGAATGCACTGTGTGTGATCACCTCACCTCTTCTTGTTGTTGCCAGATGGCAGAGAGCATGAAGTACCCATTCCGGCAGGGCATGCGAGTAGAGGTGGTGGATAAGAACCACGTGTCCCAGACACGCATGGCAGTGGTGGACACTGTCATCGGGGGTCGACTGAGACTCCTCTATGAAGATGGTGACAGCGATGATGACTTCTGGTGCCACATGTGGAGCCCCCTCATCCATCCTGTGGGCTGGTCACGGAGAGTGGGCCACAACATGAAGAAGACAGGTAGGGATCAGGCCCCCACATGCATGTCCTGGTTTGCTGTGTGCTGCCTAGCTCTACTCTGAACACAGTCCCAGTGTGCTGAAAGATCAGGTGTTTGTTTTTGTTGTGAGCCCTGTATCACAACCTGTTATAGGAAGATGTAGAGGGACAGACCTGTTGTTCTTATTCATCTAATCTGGATCTCGTTTAGCTGCTGAATTCTCAACAGATAACTGACAGCCAGGATGTTTTCTTGCTGCGTTTGCTGCAGGTTTCTCACTTCTCTTTTTTTGTTTGTTTGTTTGTTTGTTTGTTTTTTTCCCGTTCCTCACAGAAGAGAAGCGCAGTGACATGGCAAACCACCTCACCTTCCGGAAGATTTACTGTGATGCTGTCCCCTATCTGTTTAAGAAGGTAGGACAGGTGTCACTTTCTGCCTTGGCCACAGCACGGGAAGCAATGATACCACCTCCTTGAGTATATGTTGCTGTGTGGGTGGTGAAGGGCGGTTCATTTGTTACAGCTATAGGACAGTAGAGTATTTGGGGTGTCAAGACAGGGGAAAGTCAGAAGAAGAAGACAGGAAAACTAAAAGATGACATCAGATCGAGGAGCTCAACTGAACAGTGAGCAAGTGCTTGGAGTTTTGAGTAGGAATAAGTAGCTGGATCGTACTGGTGGGGCTTAAGATCAGAAGGAGACTTTGGTGCCGAGTAGTAGCCAAGTGCTCGGTCTGGTGAGAGTCTTGGCAGGAACTTGCTGGCACAAGAATAGTGTTGTGCCGTCTGCCTCTTTATATTGTATTTTTCTTCTTTATTTCCCCTCCTTTCTCGGGCTGAGCTGAGTAAAGAAGCTCTAATGCAGTTTGCACTTGGGGCATCTGGTGTCAGGATGGGACTGTCCCACGCTTCTGACGGTATGTGATACGCTGGGGTCTCCCGTAGGTTCGTGCTGTGTATGCTGAAGGTGGATGGTTTGAGGAAGGCATGAAACTGGAGGCCATCGACCCTCTGAATCTGGGCAACATTTGTGTGGCCACTGTTTGCAAGGTAAGTTTTGGGTGGGGAAGAGGAGGTCTTCTGGCTTTATCTGAGACATCCCAGCCTTTCCTCAGGCCTTTGCAAATGGATAGGATTGGGTAGGATTTTGCCGGGGAGAGAGCTGTAAAGTGGAGCTGTCAAGAGAAAGGTTGGCAGCTGGTATGTGGAGGGGATTGGGGCATTAGCTCAGAGGTCTGAGAGGCTGATGAGATCAGTCACTGTCCATCCACACCTACATGGACAGCAAAATGAGCATGTTTGGTCTGCGAGCTAACTGTGCACTGTGTGTGACTGGCAACAGCCTTCACACTTGAGCATGCAGTAGAGAAGATCCTCTCTCCAGTAAGGAGAGTCATCTGTAGTGCTATCTTGAGGAAAGAGAACTGATGAAGGGTAGCGGCATGTATCTTTTTATAGGCAGCATTCATAGGTTTGGGACGTTGAGGATAAATGCATCTCTGACCATCTCTCCTGATGAGGTGATAGCAGGCTCTCCTCCTGTGCTGGTATTGGAAAGTAAATTGCTCTGCCTCAGGGGGCTGCTCTGCATCTCCTGAAGCATAGGATTTACTTGGGCTTTCCCTGCTCCCTCAAGAAGCTAACTGCTGTCATAGCACCCCAAGCAGAAGGCTTTAATACTTGGGGTTTGGCAGGGGGATTCCAAAAAAGCTGTTTGTCTGGAAAACATTCCCTTTGGCCAGCTCTTCAAAATACCAAGAGGCTGGGGGCAGTTGTGCCTACAACGTTTGGTCAGTGCTAATTAGCAGCAATGGACATCATGAAACAAGTCAAACTACTGTAGGTAGCAGCAGGTCTGGAGGTAGCACCTTCCCTTCAGCCTAGTAACAAACTTGCAGTGTGTCTGGTGTAGAGGGGGCTCTGGGCTGCCAGTAGGTTCTGGTTTTGGGGGAGAGCAGAGCTCCTGACCCTTTATGGCTGAGCCCTGAAACTGTTTATGTCAGTTGCAGTCTGCAGCAATTGCTGCTCTGAGGATTAGGTTACACTTGCTAACATATCAGGAGATGCTACTGTGCATCCTGGAGCATATAACATTGCATTTTACTATCTAGTGGCAACAGTGATTTAGCTGTGGGTGCTGCTGGAGCCTTTGAAGGGAGAGACTTTAGAGCACTGTTGCCTTTCACTCCTATCTTAGGTGCTCCTGGATGGATATCTCATGATAAGCATTGATGGAGCCACATCTGATGATGGCTCTGACTGGTTCTGCTATCATGCTTCTTCACACGCCATCTTCCCCGTCAACTTCTGTCAGAAGAACAACATTGATCTGACCCCTCCAAAAGGTGAGATTTGGCCTCTGGCCTGTGGCACAAACCTGCACACAGGATCTACTGGACTGAGCTTTTCTGAGTAGCGGCAGATTGAGATGAATCAAAACCTGGAGGTTCCAACCATCCTGTTTTTTGAAGAGATAGAGCTGGTTGGGGGGGAAGAACCAGTGCATTTTTGCTCCAATTCAGTACCGCGTCTTGGTACTTCATGAAATGAAGTCATGTCTCTAGAGGGCATTAACTAACATTAGTTAGTTTAGCTCCTGGAGGAGCAGGGGGACAGGTGTACAATCCCCCATGTGAACAGTCAGAGGTTTGAGGGATAACAACACTGGGAAGGGATAACTAGAGCTATTGCTCTGTGACTCGGACCACTACAAATGGCAGGAGTCACCTCTTCTTGCACAAATAAATCGAGTCTGGTATGCAGTCCCTCTAGGAGTGGATTTTATTGCCTCACTTGGCCATACCCAAAAAGGCCTGCTCTGAATTTGTGTTGCAGCACTTTGTGTAGTGCTGTTCTGTCTTCCTTTGATGTTGCTGTTGGTGGGGTAAAGATTGCTTTTAGTGGTTTGTTTTCAACATACAATCAAACCACTTCTTGATTGTTTCTTCTCACCTATCTCTGTGGTCTGATATATGACTGACATGAGTGTTCAGTGTTGCATCTTTTCCCTGTTTGCCCACTGGAGGGAGGTGCTGGACTGCCATGGAATCTGTGCTCTAAATGTATGTCCAAAATGCAGCTGTACATGCTTCCTTCCTGCCCATTCTGCCTTTTCTCTCAGCTGGTCTGACCAGTGACTGCGTTGTTCCCTCTGACCTCTTCTTCCTCCTGCAGGGCAAGATGCAAAGACCTTCAACTGGGAAAGTTACCTGGAGATGACAAAATCAAGATCTGTTCCAGCGCGGCTCTTCAACACAGTGAGTGCTGCCTAGGAGAAGAGATCTGTTTGTAGTCAGCAAGAAAGAGCATGAGAGTTCTGTCTGTTATAGAGCGGTTGAGGCTGGAAGGGACCTCTGTGTCCATCTAGTCCAATCTGCTTGAGCAGGGACACCTAGAGCAGGGTACCTAGGCCTACATCCAGATGGCTTCTGAAGTCTCCAGGAAGGGAGGGAGATCTTTCAGCCTCTCTCAGCTATTTCTGCCAGTGTTCAGGCTTGAGAGAGGACTTTTTCTTTCTGCTTGCTGGAGGCAAGCCTGTGGCTGTTGTAGGGAGCTGCTGTCCAGATCTGGGTTTGGACTGGATGCAATTGCCTTGGGTTTTCCTTTATTTTTTTTTTTATGCACTCAGGACTGCCCAAACCACGGCTTCAAGGCAGGCATGAAGGTGGAAGCAGTGGACCTGATGGAACCCCGGCTCATATGCGTGGCCACAGTGAAGCGCGTAGTGCACCGGCTCCTCAGCATCCATTTTGATGGCTGGGACAGCGAGTATGACCAGTGGGTGGACTGTGAGTCTCCGGACATCTATCCTGTGGGGTGGTGCGAGCTGACAGGTTACCAGCTGCAGCCACCTGTTGTTCCAGGTGAGTGAAGGCTTGACAGTAGTTTCTGATGCTAAAAGCAAAGGTGTCCACCCTCCTTCTCTGTGAGCAGCTCCTTGTTTTGGGCCTTGTATAGAGGAGGGATTTGACAGCTTGGGCTGTGCTGGCTCCCACAAGTCCTTCTCTGCAGCCGCACAGCCTAGCGGCTGGCAGAGGAAGGAGTCTGTGGTGAGGAGAAAACACCCTGAGGTTTGAGGTTGGCTCAGGTTCCCCTCGGCATCCCCACCTGCACACCAATGGAGATCTGCTCCTGCTGAAGTTGGGTAGAGTTCAGGTGGTCCTGTCCCTGCACAGCTCCCTCTTACTAAGCACACTACAGCCTCAGCCAGGTAGCAGGGGCACCTCGGCCGTTGCTCCCTTATGTCATCAATTCTCTGGCTCTGTGAAAGGTAAGAGTATCCCTCTCAAGAGTTTGTTCCTTTCCTTGTCACAGGGAGGCCATTGCCTCGCCGCTGCAGATTATTTCCTTCTGCGCCCAAGCTACAGATCTCTTTTTTTTTTTTTTCTGTCCCTGCCCAACCTGCACTAGGCCTCTCTCCCCTGTGCTGCCCCAGCCTGCCACCCTGTGCCCTCACGTGGAAGCACAGGACAGCAGCTGCACTAGGGCCTTGCTTTCCCCTCAGCTGGTTGTCTCGGGAAGAGGGCGCTGACTCGGGGGGACGGGTATATCTTGTTTCTCGCTTATGTCACTTCATCCCAGTTACCTACTGGTTATGGGACTTGGCTTTCGTTTCCCTCTCGTCTCTATGGCAGAGCCCACAACTCCAGTGAAGGCCAAGGAGGTGCCCAAGAAGAGGAAGAAACCCTATGGAAAGAAGAGTGAGTGATGTTTGATTAGTGCCCTCCCGCTCGCTCGCAGGCTGGGCCCAGTTAGAGGAACCCTGTCTATGATCTGTCAGAGCAGGAGAGAGAGGCCTCGTCTTGCTGTGTTTGCTCTCAGTCAGCTCTGGGTGTGACAACTCAACTTCATCCTTCTTACTCGCCCCCATTACCCAAGTGCAGAGGGCTGTGTGTGTGTGGGAAGGCTCTGTCTCACAGTCTTTTCTGTTGGCTGAGGTACAGATGGCACTTGTTTCCAGGCGTGAGGTGTGCTGCTTTCCCACCATGTCCGTGGTAAGAGGGAGATTCTTGGCCGCAGCTGGAGGGCAGCCAGAAAGCAGCCCTGGCTGCTTTGTGCTGAAGGAAAGAAAGCCTTAAGATGGCTGAAGAGGCCAGTAGCGAGGCTGGACTGTGTCACTGTTCTATCTTGTCCTTGTTGCTGTCATTGTTGCAGTAGGTGTGGCAAGTCATGCGTAGACAGGCAAGGAGTTCTTTCCTGGGGGGTGGAGAGGAATGGATGCCTAAAGAGTATAAAGACATTGAACCTAAATAAATGCGTCAGCTAAAAATGAAAATATCAATGCTACGCTGTCCATGCCTTGGAGCCACCGTGCCCATTTCCTAGGACTAGAGCCAGACAGGTAAGCAAAGCTTTAATGAACTCCAACAGGACTACATCCTGGAAATTTAAGCACATGCTGAAGTCCCTTGCCTGTAATGAAGGACAACACGGAGGAGCATATTTTGAGATGATGAATATAGTGTTCTTCTTCAGTAGCTCCTTTTCTTTTTTTGAGTAACCAGTTGGCAGCTAATGATGATGTAGTTTGCTGGTTGGTTGCGCTGGTCCCTGGCCTGTGGCTTCTCAGTGGAGCTGGGGTGCTGATTTACCAGGGGAAAGAAGTGCACTTTTTCCTATGCTTTGTTATCTCTTTCTTAAGGAAAAAAGTTACCTGCCAAAACCCGCAACATCAAGCAGACGGTCAAGAAGTCTTCCATCTCACGGATGAAACGAGAAGCAAAAGCTTCCAGCAAAGCTTTGCCAGATCCAGCACCTGATGAGAGTAAGGGAATGAATGACTTAGCCCTGTAGCCGTGTGCAGCTGTCCAGTGCTGGGGAGGGGGGTTGGGTGAGACACTTGGTGTGCGTGGGGATGGGGCCTCAGAAGAGTTCCAGTTACTCATAAAGGCTTAATTTCCCCTTTGCGTGGACCCAGACAGGTAGAAGGTAGACTATACTGCCTTTCCCTTTATTTATTTCCCTCTCTCTCTTTCTGTCCTTTGCTAGTCATTGCTGTGCAGGTGAAAGAAGAAACCATCGACCCCTCAGAGGCAGAGTTTGAAACCACGGAGCTTCCTGTTCCTATCAGCAGCATAAAGCAGGAGGACACAGACTGATCCTGGAGCGTCCTGCTGTTGCCTCACTTCATTTGTGGCCCTTTGGGGGAAGGTTCTGGCAATGGGAAGTAGAGGACTTAAAGGGGCCTTCTCTCTTTGAGGCGGGCCACCTTGCATCATCACATCTCTGCTTTCTTGGTGAGCAAGAAGATTGGCCCCAGGCCTGTAACTTTAAGCCTTAGCAGATAGACTCCAGAAGAGCCCCAGGCTTGCTGAGGAGTGAATGGGTAGCTGCTGCAGCTGTGTGTTCCCAGCCCCAAAGGCATCTTTCTGAGCAGAAACCTCTGGTGGGGACAAAGGCTGCCAAAGCACAAAAGGGCAGACCAGGCTCTCAGCTGTGGCTGGAGGTGTCAGATGTGAGATGATGTGTGCAGGTCACATGTGTCAGGGAATCAGCTGCCGTGCTGTGCTCCCTGGGTGCAACTGCCACCTTTGGGAAGGGCAGGACGGGAAGAGTGGAAGAGGTGAAAAATGGAAAAGGAATGACGGTGCCTCTTGAGGGAGCAAGAGACCTCTGTGTGTCATCACTTCTTGCTTTGGAACCTAGAACTGCAGAGTGCATGGTGCACAGTTGGAGATTTTTATTTTTTAGTAGTTCTACTGTAAATTTGATCAACAGCCTGTATCCTAAATCCCTGTGGATTAAATGAGGGAAGAAGCCAAAGGCTCGCATAGTGTTTTCCAGAATACCAGGGCTACCCGAAATGGGGAGGAAGAGAACAAATCAGAAAGGTCAGTGTGGCAACAGAGATGAAGAAGCTTTCTAAATGTTCCTGTGAGCTTTCTGCTGTGGGCCCTGTCTGGCTGCAGTGCATCAGCCTTGTCAAATGCTGCAGGGAAATAATGGCTGTGCAGGACGGTGCCTTGGTCGCTAAATGGCTGCCCTGGCCCTGCTCCCCTCTCAAGTTTCTAGGCAAGAGCTCGCAATGCCAAGCTCGTTCATGCTTTGAAAAGTGCTTCGTGACAAAAATAATAAACCACCAACAGTGGCAACCTAACTACCTAGTGAACACTGGGAGAGTGAAAGAAGTGTAAAAATTGCAGAGGGTCGGTGTCAAACCTGATGGGAGAACTGGGCCATTGCAGTCCAGCCTGTGAACGTCCCCCTGGGTCTCTGAGGAAACCTCTGGCCCAAGGAGGGCCATCAGCAAACCATTAGGGAGCCAGCCTGGGGGTGTTAATGGAAGGCAGGGAAGGGGATGTCCCTGTGCGCCTGTCCCTGCCTGCTCCCCAGCCCTGAGTCTGTCCAGCTTGCAGGAGATGCAGGGGGATCCTGTTCCAGGGCACAACCAGAGCATTTCCTCTCTTCCCCTCCCAGTGGTGCCAACCCATGGAATGTTGTAGGGAATAGGTCAGATGTGCTGCTTATGAATTGAATGGGTGAACCATCGATCAAATGTTGCAAGAAGTGGAAAGATTTCAATCTGCTTATGTTTAATTCTAAGGAGCAGCTGGGAATTCAGGCGGTGTTTTCTCTAATTAAATTTTTTTTTAAGTTTTCTCCTCTAAGATTTGAGCGAGCGCGGGATGTGCTAGAGCTGCTTCCAGTCCCGCTGCAGACTGTTTCAGCATTTCTGAACATTTGAAAGCAGTCAAATAGAAAAAATGCTTGTGGATTCCAGCTTTTCCACATGGCTCTTGAAGGCTTGTGAAGGTAAAGCAAGCACGTGGCTTTGCTGTTGGAGTCATCAGATAAAGCACATTGCAATCGCTATGGAAGCTTTCACACGAGTCCTTTACAGGATAACGTGCCTCTGTGTCCGCAAAGACAAGCCCTGCGTCCGCCATCCTTGGCCAGGACAGGTCAGCATCACTCTGCTGTGGCCATGTTCTCTCCTTCACACCCTGTACAGGATCCGTGTTGCTGCAGGCAGGACAAGCCCAGAAAACTGCTCTCGCCGTGCTGTAGGTACAGCCCTGTAGCACTCTGCATGCGTTTCCTAAGCTTTGCTTTTCCTGAAGCTTCTGGCTGGTGGTTTTTCTGATCTCTTCTTCTTGTTGGGCTTTCTTGCAGCCTTAGCCTTGTCAGCACTGGCTCCTCTGGCTCTCCAGCCAGGGCAGTTTTGGAAAGTGGTGGAAAACTTCACCTTCTGCCCCTGGGCTTCTGCAGGGGATGCGCAGGTGGCCCCAATGCGCAAGTTGAGTTTCTCAATCCACCTGGAAATGAGGCAGAAGTTCAGAGGAAGGGCAAAAATGAGGCAAAACTCTGCGTGTGAGCGGGTGGGAGTTGCTGCAAAACCTCTTGCTCAGGGCCTCACCTGCCTAGGCTTGGAATATCTGCTCATCCCAGCGCATCACTGCTCTCCTTACACCCTTTATGCACGCAGATGTGTCTTTGTGGGACTAGGCCTGCCTGCTGGATGCATGTCACCAGTCAGGAAGCTCTGGGTGTCCCTGAGGCTGTGTCCCCTTGCAGCACTCACCTGTACAGGGGCAGCAGCCGGCAGTCGCAGTGGAAAGGCACGTCCCTCAGATTGAGGATTTCCAGCCCTGTGAAGTTGCTCATGTCAGGAATGTTGCTCATTTTGTTGCTCTCCAAGTGCAGGCTTTTGATTTTGGGTCCGAGGCCAGCAAAGGCACCGGGGGAAATCTGCAATGAAATGAGTGAGTCAAGGGAATCATTGTTGAGGGGAGCAAACTCTGCTTCACTGCCCCTCTGGGGAGCTGAGAGCCTGTCCTGAATATGGAACACCCATGAAAGAATAGTTCTAATCAGCAGTGCCCATGGGTTGCATGGGACTCACTAGATTCTACTCAGTCTTTCTGGGAAGAAGGCCATGTGCAGGAGGTCACAGTGTGATCCCTGGGCGCTGTTAAGAGGTGCGTGGTCTGTACAAGACTAGCACCAAATTCTTGAGGAGGTTCTAGAAATTCAGGGTAATAGCAGAGGAGTCCTAGAGGAAGGGTCATCGTAGGAGGAGAAATAGGGATCAAGGAAGGAGTGGTTTGAAGAAGGGCCACAGGAATGATCTGTACCCTGTTGGCATTTGCTGTCTTTAAGGAACAGGGAGTGAGGCTTTTCCAGGTCAGTTGGGGGTGAGGCTGGAGCAAGACACCGCTCTATCCCAGCCGAAGGAAGCTTCTCTTCCTGGCTGAGCTGCAGAGCATCTCCCAAAGCTCCGGGAGCTTGGGGACTTGCAAGGGGTAGAGGTCCCTACAGGGGCCTGTCCCCTGGTCACACGCACCTGCTCCAGCCCCATGTTGTCCAGGTAGAGGTGCTGCAGGCTGCCGGCCACCGGCAGGAAGGCACCATCCCTAATGCGCTTGATGGGGTTTCGGGACAGCTTCAGCTCGCTCAGGGCAGGCAGGCGCTGCAGGGAGGCCGTGGGCACCTCCTCCAGGGAGTTCCTCTCCAGGTGCAGCTTCTCCAGCATCTTGGTGGCAGCCAGGGCTGTGGGGCCAATGCTCCTGATGGCGTTCCCAGCCAGGCTGAGCCAGCGCAGGCCCACCAACCCATCCAGATCGCCCTTGGCCAGCTCCCCGATGGCGTTGTGCTGAAGGTGGAGGGAGAAGAGGTTGGGCAGGAGCTGGAAGGCACCCGGGGGCACCTGCGTGAAGGCGTTGTGATCCAGGTGCAGGTAGGCGAGCTGTGGGGCCCCCTCGAAGGCAGCGGGCACCAAGGTGGTGAGGCGGTTGTCAGAGAGGTAGAGGTAGACCAAGCTGGGCAGCCCCCGCAGCGCCCCGGGACGCAGCTCTGCAATGCCGCAGCTCTGCAGGTGGAGGGACACCAGTGCCTTCAGGCCCAGGAAGGCGCCCGCAGGCACCATCCCCAGGGCATTTCGGCGTAGGTCGAGGAGCTGGGTGTCCGTTGGGAAGCCACGAGGGATCTTCCGCAGGCCTCTGTTCTCGCAGTTTGCATGGTGGAATTCAGGGGAGCAGATGCAGCCTGTGGGGCACGGCCCGCTCGTGGTTCCCCCAGTCTGCAGCGAGGGCACGGTGGGATGGGAGACGGGCGCCTGGGGCTGCCCACACCTCATCTCAGAGGGCCGCAGGGAGTTGAGGGGCCGGCCCTGAAGGGCTGGGGGTGCCACGCAAGTCCCCTGTGCTTGCACTCTTGCCCGTCCCATCCAGCGGTGGAAGGGGAGCAGGAGGCAGGAGCAGAGCAGGGGGTTCCCATCCAGGCTGATCCTCACCAGCCGCCCGGCCCCCGCCAAGGCGGGCAGACCCAGCAGCTGGTTGTGTGCCAGATCCAGCGTCCGCAGCAGGGGGCTGCGGGAGAAGGCGTCGGGCGCCACGTCCTGCAGGGCCGCGTGCTCCAAGGAGAGGTGCTGGAGGGAAGCCATGGCCACGGCCTCCTCGGCCAGGTAGGTGATAGGGTTGTGGCCCAGCTCCAGCCGCGTGGCCTCGCTCAGCCGTGCCAGAGCCTCGCTGGGCAGCGCCTGCAGCTCGTTGTGATCCAGGCTCAGCCTGCGCAGGGCGGGCAGGGCCGTGAAGGCCTCGCTGCCCAGCACGTGGAGGGCGTTGTGGGACAGCCGGAGCCACTTGAGGCTCTGCAGGCCCTGAAAGACCATGTCTGGGAGGTAGACCAAGGCGTTCTCCCTCAGATCGAGGAGCGTGAGGGATGCCAGCCGGCTAAAAGCGCCAGGCTGCATCTCCTCGAGGTGGTTCTGCCGCAGGATGAGCTGCTGGAGGGAGGACAGCCCGTCCAGGGCCTCCTGGTAGAGGACAGCGATGCTGTTGGAGGCCAGGTTGAGGTGGAGCAGCCGCCCCAGCCCCCGGAAGGCCCCTTCCTCCACCCTCTCCAGCTGGCAGTTGCGCAGATCCAAGTGCGTGAGGTACGGCGTGCTGAGGAAGGCTCCTGCCGTGACCGCCTTGAAGCTGTTGCCCCTCAGGTCCAGCTGCTTGGTGAGCTGCGGGTCATGCAAAGCACCGTGTCACCGCAGGGCTGTGGCCCTCCCCCACCCATTCCCTCTGGCTCCTCACCCACCTCGGGGATGGTGTCAGGAATGGCTGGCAGGTTCCGATTGAGGCACAGGACGTGGGCACGGAGGTTGTCGCAGATGCAGGCTGCAGGGCAGGGAGCCGCAGCCGTCCCTCCCAGAGCCAGGGCCAGGGCCAGCAGGAGCAGCCCCATGGTGCGGACACCTGCGGCCAGGGAGAGGCAGCGGTGAGGGATGGCAGCAGTGCTTTTCTCACCCCTAACAGCATCTACTGGGGCTGGGCACCGGGGAGCCGATGGGACAGCTGCTTGTTCCAGCACACACGGGGCACTGACTTGGAGCAGCCGTCCTGAGCTGCCACGCTGCGCCCAGAGCTCCTCCAGCCGCACTGTGGAATAATGCTCAGCTCTGTTCAGCGGCAGCAAGGAGCGGGTTGGTTTTGGCCAGGCATCAGCGAGCCCCAGCAAGAGGCTACTGGAGAGGGGCCGGGGCTAGGGGGAGCACCTTTGTGCAGGGGGGGCCGTCAGGGCTTAAACACGTGGAAGCCACTGTGCTGCGCGTCTCCTCACGCCTGGTCCTGGTTCTCCCTGCCTCGCCCTCACCCCTTGCGCTGGGGTCACATCCCACCGGCGACGCAGCTAACACGCTGCCCACCCCCATCCCTTTCCCGCACACCTTTTGGGGTTCACGCAGCGGGTTCTGGGTCCCAGAGAGGCGGCAAGGAACGAGGGGGAAGCTGTTGCGTCCTGCAGCTGCCCGGCGCCTGCAGCCCCCCCTGTGTCTGCGCCGGTATTTGCAGGAGCAAGCGCTGAATGGGACGCGTTGTGTCCCTTTCCCAGCAGCGCTGGCTGGAAGGAGCCAGGAAGGGGGGAGGAGGAAGAGGCGAGGCCCCTGGGGAGAGGGCAGAGGCACAGGCATCACCTCTTCTTCGCCCCACGGGCCTGGTGCTCTGGGCAGCTGAAGGCAGCGCCGTGGGAAGCCGGCTACGGGGCCGTGGAAGCCATATGGCTGCTTTTCTTTCTCGGACTCTGTCAACGGAAAGCAAAACTATTTCCTTTATAGCAAAATGTTTTACCTCTGCCTGCAAGGAGTCCGATCCTACTCTCTCCCCTTAGCCCTGCTCTCATTCACTGCTCATAGGCTCCCCCAGGAGTGCTGCATGCAGCCAGAGCTGATGTCCCCTCCACCATCACTGCTTTGCTGCACTTCTGAAGTTGGAATTAGATACAGCGTGGCCTTTGATGGGTGAACCAGACAGGCTGAAGCAGCACTGGTGTCACCCCCCCACCTCAGCCTGATTTTCACATTCTAGAGCAGCAAGTGCTCAAGGAAGCCCCATGGAAGACAGAGGACTGGGACCTGCAGACATTACAGATTGTTTCACATCTCTCTTGTTCCCTCCAGCTCACAGTAACACTTGTGTTTGCAGGGGGCTGCCAAAGGAACAGAAGGGGATCAGGTAAAGGAGGCAGGGTTTGGCCTTAGCACAGAGCTGAATGCTGCCATCACAGCCTCCATTCCATTCATTTTACTAACTTGGATACAGAGTTTTGGCTCCAGTCAAGGAAATGGTTAGAAAATAACCCCTGCTCTCAGCCTTTGGGCAACCTCTTCCACAGTGATACGGATGCTGCTCGCCTGAAGGTGCACCACAAACAGGCCCCCGGGGGAAGAACTCAAGCAGAGAATGTGTGCACAAAGAGCTCGAGCGTACCACACTTTATTTCAATCCAGTGCCCCAAATCCTTTCTTCTCTAAGCAGTGCCTGCAAACCGTGAGCAAACAGCAGCAACTCCTGCGTTTAGGACAAGCACATGGGGCACGTGCTGCGCCTTATAGTTAGTTAGTTACTTTGTGTTAGACACAGAGCTAAGTCCATCTCAGCACTATGTATGGGATAGCCAATGGTAAGGGGTGGGGAGAGGATGAATGCTTTCCTTCAACTACAACCAGGGAGAGAAGGATCAGCCTCAGATGAAGGGAATTATTATTTTTTATTACCCTAAAGAGAACCCAAAAGCCAAGTGCAGGTAATTACCACCAGCAAGCACCCAGGCAGGTGAACCAGCTCCACCTTGAGAGTTGGGGGCACCTCCTGCTACTCCTTCTGTGCAAGAACAAGGGCCGCCCTACCTGAGGAACATCACTGCTGCCCTAATTCTGTGCTCCTACCTGTGCTCAGCTTTCAAACCTGTGAACAGTTTCTGTTCCAAAGAAGGAAGGAGAAAGGGAACACGTATTTCACATGGACTTCATGGATTGTATTCAATTCCAGACCAAGCCTATTTAGCTAGGAGGAGAAAGGGAAGGGAAAAGGGAAACTACACAGGCAGTGACAAAAAAAATATATAAAGAAAATACGCTTGCTCCCTTAAGCAATGGCCACCCGGGTCAGCCACACTACACAGACACTCTGAGCCACAGTAGCGGGGGAGCAGTATCCTAAAATACAAATCGGCCACACAGTGCCTTCGAGAAATGGACGCGAAAGAAGAATCAAGGGGGAAGCAGACCCTGCCCCTCTGACCCAGCAGCAGCTAGGAAGGGGCATGGCAAGCACTCCCCTGGCTGGAGAAGCAGCAGCAGCATAGCTGCCCTCCTGCACAGTCTAATAAAATAAAATGGACAACAAGGGTTGATCCTGATGAGAGAGCTTCCAAGCTCTGTGTTCATCTTGGCACATCCTTGCCCATGCTACAGAAGTGGAGAGGAACTCTTCAATTCATGCTGAGCTCAGAGAGTAAGCATCAGCCCCGCAGATCACAGTCACTTCATGAGGAATAGAATAATATTAAAAAAAAAAAAACAGCAGGATTTGTCCAAGTTTATGAAAGCAGAAGGAACGGCAGACCTCCAACAGGGGGAAAAAAAAAAAAAAAAAAAAACCACGTCTGCGTGGGCTCCGGGATCCGCTCCCATCGTGCAGCTCCGAGTTCTCTGCTGAGGACAGTCCTACGGGGAGGGGAGGGCGCATCTCTGCCTCTCACAGCTGGTGGAGGGTTTGTAAAAGCAGGTGGCGGGCAAAGGAACAGGAGTCGAGAGCGCGGTTTGGCCTGTAGGAAGAGGAGAATTATTTACAAGGGTAAAGCTTAAAAATTGCATCGTATCAGACTGTAAGTGCCCAAATGCACACTGACTATGTGTTTGGAAGACAGCCCCGATCAGCACGGAGCAGGTTGATTGTATCTAGGCAGTGCCTCATTTCTGGGAGCAGAGATGCTGAAGAGCTGGTGCTGATCACAGCCAAGCTCCCTCATCTTCCACCCCTAATGCCAAACCTCCTCTAACGCTATGGAGCTTCCTCCTTGCTATGGAATTAAATTGCCTGTTGCTCCGTGGTGGACAGCTGAAAAAGACCGGCGATGCGATCCAATCCAACAACAAAGAGCTGCAAAAATACAATTAAAATAAACCCTCCCTAAAACCCGCTACTACTTCTGGAAAGCTGCAAGAGGGCAGGCAGAGATCCACCTAACATTGTTTCCTCCTAAAGGATCATACAAAAGCACAGGTGGGTTCACAGCACCCTCTTGCGTCCAGAAAAGAAAATAAGGACAGAGAGCAGCAGAGTAAGATGGATGCTGCCCGCAGCCCATACCCCCAGTTTCATTATTTTTTTTGAACAGAGAGCACTATCCACAACATCACAAACTGCAGCAAAACGAAGGAGGAGAATGACTATTCCAGAAGTAATACAGTTACAGTTTCACTCTCCAGAACTGCTGTTAGCATGGCTGGTTGCTGGACATGCCACTGCTATGCATCAGCTTTTACAGCTTTATCCACACCACCTGCCAAAATCCTCATCTCATAACTGCCTGCTTCTAATCCCAGCAGAGCTAAGAGAAGGCTGACTACCAATGTTTGACTACATCCCTCTTACCCATGGTTTGCACCAACCACAGCTATTTGAGGTCTCTGCCCTTCATCAGCACAAGATTCCAAGCTTCTGCATATCCCTCACACCATGAAAATGAGGAAGGCTTAAGCCTCATCCTGAAACCCACTAAGCTGTTCTGATCCTACGTGGCGCACAGTCTGTGATGAACCAGGCATCCAGCAAATTCCAAATGGATTTCAGGTGGTTTTCACTACTGGGACAGTTCTGGACTATTTCACCCTTCTGCTTCAGAGCCAGTTAGCTTTCCTCTACTTCTTGAGGTTCAGGACTTGCTAACCTAAACCTTCGATACTGGAGTAAGCAAGATAAAAATAGAGGGCCAAACTATTAATCTTTAATTTTAGAATAGATATTTAGTGGGCTTTAACAGAGCAGTTTGCACGTAAGCTATTAACCCTCAATTTCACCAACTCTCCTGGAGAAGATGGCATGAGAGTACAATACTCACTTTGTGACAAAAGCCGAGAGAACGGGAGCCAGGGATTTAGGGAAATAATCCTGCTGGACCACATGGTTCAAAGTCATAAGAATACCATAGAGGCTCGGGACAGCTTTGATCTTCTCTTCACTCTGAGAGAAGGACAAGAAGATGGAAATCAAGCATCAGACGGGCACCGCTTTATCTAATTCACTGTAGATCACCAAGGCAATGAACTCCCTGTAGAATGAAGTACTCTCATATGCTGTAGTAAATACTGTTCACTAGGTTAATCATAATGTTCTTCAAGACCAAGGTGGCCAATTCTACAGCCTTCCGGCACCAACACCCGAAATGTCACCACACTGAGAATACTCTAGTTCATATCAATTAAATATTAGTCATTGATTGCATCAGCAATGGGGAAAAGGAAGCAATGGATGCACAAGCAGAACAGCCAAATCTCAGAGGCTCTGTGCCAAAGCGTTCCCCTGCAGAATTCTACTTGATTTTGTCAAGAATCGAGTTGCCTTAATTACACGGATTTTCTCTTGCATTATTCCGTACTCATTCTTATACCGCCTCCAGCTCTTTGTCAGGATGCCTCCAGAACCTGACGCAGTACTCCCACAACTGGTCTCACATTTATGAATAAGGTAAAGTTATTGTCCTTTCTCTTCCTGCTTACGCAATGCATGCATTCTTCTTGCTCCTAACGTGACGCTGACCTACGTGCCCCAACTTTTACATTGCTTTCATTTGTTTTTCCACTGCCATCCTACTAATCTTTTCATTTGTAGACAGGATCTAGACCGGCATTCCTGGGTGTGTGACCTTATATTTCATGGTGCTAAGGATACCTGTTGCTCACGTGCTTCCACCTATGTGGGACAGAAAGTTATGAAGTTGCTCCCTCTCCCCACGTGCCTAATCCATCAGCAGTCCCCCACAGGTGACAACAACTGGTTGGCTTATCCTTGAGGCCATCATTATCCATTATCCACTTCCTGCCATAGTTCTTCCGGAGCACAAGTCTGTACTTTGTGCTTCATACATCTGTTATTTTCTGTATGGGATAAGAGGTAGGTGGCAGTGCCCAAAACAAGCATTCTGCAGAGCAGAAAGCCATCCTGGGTTCTGTAAGCCTGTGAAGTGGGATGCTCAGCTTTGGTCTCGTTTTGAATCTTAAATGGATTTTTAAGGACACTGAGATGTGACCAACACATTAACAGCCTGAACTGGATATTAGCAGAAGGAGATTTATGAACTTAATTAAGAGCAGACTGCTAGAATATAGACATTCTGCAGCTTAGAATCATCTTGGTCCAAGCTTCCGTTTTCAGTTTCTAGGTCTTGAGAAAAACCTGATCCTTGTAGCCCTAGTAGGCAAAAATGTTTAAGTTTGCAGATAGAACCTCTCCCCAAGGTATCTCACGGAAGGTAATGCTACAGGTATTCTGATGCAGTTTGCAGGCTTCCTACTCTTCCATTGTCTCTTGGGAGAAAGTTTATTCCATATAAAGACGTATCTGACACTAGAACGACGCAAAGAGAATCCAGAGTGAAGCTGAATGCTACTGATCAAACATGAGGGGTTGGATATTTGTTTGAAACATGCTACTAAAAGGTGTCCTAAAGGACCAGAGTTAATAATATTACACATCAGACTCCTGGACAGAGGGGTGATTTTGTTGTTTTGCTGTTTTTTTCTTAAATAGACATCTGTAAGAGTCTGTAGTCCAGCAGCATGACCCTCCCTACCTTTAGGGGAGGGCTGAGAATGCAGAGCACTTTAAACAGAAGAGGTACAAATTGCTGACACCACCTTCATCCTAATGCGATCTTGTAATTTTTGCCGGTCCTGCAGACTTCTATTGTCCCTGGGCATCAGGCATGCACAGGCACCCAGCTGTTTCCATGGTAACATAATTACCCAAAACCCAACCAGACTGGTTTTCAACAGCCTAAGCAGACCATAACTTAACTCTTTCCTGCTTCCTCACCTTAAGTAGCCCCATGTGGATCAAGAGTCTTGTGATGAATGCATCTGAATTAAATGTGGCGGAAGAGAAGGCTTTTTTCATCAAGGCATCTAAAAAACAAATACATCACATTAAACACAACACAGAAAGGGACCCTGGAAAAATTTTAAGATCACAGCTGATCGTATCAATCTTCTATTGAAGGAATTTTGAGAGGCAATCTGTCTTAAGACCCTGTCTCTTTCCCCAGGAATTACGTAGAACCTCTGAAACCAAGACAGAGAAGACCCAGTCCTCAAGTATAAGGCCTGATACCAGGGTTTAAGTGAAAAAAATAAAATCCCACAGTCAAGTTTCAAATGCAGTTTTACCTCCATCCTACGCACAAGACGTTCTACTCAGTGTATTTGAACTTGCAAGCACGTGTGCATACATGCATATAAACATCATCATCTGAAGTAGAGCAGCAAGACTTAAAGGCTTGAAATTTAAAGGCCAGCAAGATTTCACCTTTCATTTGAAGCCAAGTTCTCACTGTATTCTCATTCCCTTTGTTCAGTTGTTTTCTGAGCTTCCTTGGGACCAATATTCTGCTGCCAGCTGTGAGCAAACCAGTGCTTTATCCTCTCCTGTCTACAAGGTAGAGAAGGCACCATCTTGACTTCTGACTGTTCTAGTTTCTTGGAATGATCACAACCCACTACAGCGGCTGTAGAACAGCGTGGATCATTAACTAGGGACTTCATCATAGTCACTCATCTAGAAGGAAAGCAATTACTAGATACTACTTTTCCCTCAGAAGCAGGGGTAGTAAGGAAGAGCTATCAAGGTAATACATGTACAAGCATGCTTCAGACAACGCGTACATCCTGCACTCCATTTTTTGTTGCAGACAACTCATAACAGGCAACAGTCAAGGCCGGCACTCGCTCAGTGAAACGCCAACAGATTATTTTTGGCTGGCTGGGCCCTCACACCACTCCAGTTAACTCTGTATTAAATTACTGTTTTACAGACAATAGTTCACAGTTTCACCACGCTTACGTATTCCAAACTAAGAAAATGCTAACTAAGGGAACACATGCTTGTTTAAAATAAATCATTCTAAAATGGCCTTAAAAAATAATGGATCCATTTCTTTTGCACAGTACCGACAGGTAACTCGTGTATGGGGGAACTGTACTGCTGTGCCATTTGAAAAGAAGATGGAAGCGAGTGGTCAAATGCACAGGAGTTGTTTGGAATTTCTGTTTCTGAATGAGAAAATGAAGGGATACTGTTAGTACACTCATAAATCAAACCTAACTGTTCTGTGCTGCACAGTGAGAAACAGTCCCTTGTTTTACAGTACCTGCTGTGCCTTGCTGTAAAGCAAATCTTTATTTCCTGAAGAGATTAAAGATGTTTCAGACTAATAAGGAGGTACGCTAAATAAGAGATCTCTCTTCACATTCTCTTAGTACTAAATTGGAAGGCTACTTCCTGTAAAATACTTTTTAAATGAACAGCCTTGAATATAATAACTGATATATAATAATAACTGATAATAACTGATCTTGGGACACAAAACTACTGGCTATCAACAGCACAGCATCAAGGAGATGCAGGTAATGGCAACACACGTCCACTAAGACAGCAACTACAAGAGACACTCCTCATCAAACTTTGGAAGCACAAGATCTTTGTTTTGAACAAGCCTTTACTTCCACTCCACACAACAGCATGGCACAGCTTGGTACTTTGTAATCTGGGGTTTCGTGCTACCAGAGTCAAACCAACCAAACAGCCCAGCCCACAGGGGCCTTCCTTTGCACTGCATTGCGCCGTTAAGTGAAGAAAGGTCCGGTCACCTGTTGTTTCGTGCACTGCTGTTTTTACTGGGGCTTCATCTTTGAAGACTGAAGAGATCCTTAAGAGAGCTGTAACTACTTTCTCTACATCAGATGTATCTGTCTGAAAAGCAAGGGAAAAAATAAGTTAACGGGTAGCCAAATAGAGAAGATGGATCCCTGCAACAGCAGTGGCAAGAATTACAGCCCCCAGCCCACTAACATCAGTTTTGCCTTGGCCATACTACAAGACATAAGCAACACTATGAAACAAAGTTACTCTGTGTAAAACCTAGGGTGCCAGTATAAGCATTAAATGCACCACCTGCTTCCGTGAGGTTCCTCAGGATCACTAGGGAGAAGGAGGAAGTCTGGGACTCGAGAGAAAGTTATCACTCCTGGGGATTAAATGATCCTGAGAGAGGGTCAAGTGCAGCAAACCACTGGCTCACCTACCTGCTGAGCTATCAGCACAGAACACTTGGGCCCTAGCCGCAGCAGCTTCTCTGGTGACGGGAAGGCAAGGAATGTGGCAACATCCACAGGAGGAGATGGCACTGGAGTTGAATCCTGAAACAGGCAGAATCCATCTCAAGTTTACTCTTAAAAGCAAATAAATTGGTACAGCAAAGGCACATAGGTCTGACTTGCAAAGGCACACGAGGTCAGAATTTGTTCTACTTGAAAACTAATTAAGGTTGGAACGAGTCTTGAGTTGAAACAGACGCAATATGCTAGCATGACTGCATGGCAGTGCATAAGCAAGGTTCTTACCATACTCTGAAGATGGGGAGACCTTTTCTACCCATGTCTGTCACAATGGCTGTTCAGCCTTTACCACTACATGTGTGCACGTGCACCCTTTAACAAAACTGGTTGCCAAGTCACCCATTTTCTTTATCTTCTGCACATTATCTCCCTGCCTGTTAGCACAGAGCCAATCCACGCAGGAATGTGAACTCCTGCCAGCACTTCAAACTCACTCCAGGTCTTGTTTCCTCCGTAGCTCTTCTCCAGTAAGGAAAGAAATGCACCCTGAAGTAAACTTACCTGTGAACCAATTATTTTCTTCGGAGTAATCGAGTCTTGTTCTCCCTGTCCTCTTTCCTTCAGCTGTTGCTGTTCCTCCTCCTCCTCCTCTTCCTCCTCTTCTTCTTCTTCCTCCTCCTCCTCCTCCTCTTCTTCTTCTTCATCTTCCTCTTCCCCTTCATCATCACTAAAGTTTGAGAGTTCACATATTACATTAATTACATACTTGCAGTTCCTATACACTGGTATTCAATTTTTTTTTCCAAGAACAAAAAAGCAGCCTTTCCTCAAGACTCAGTGCAAGAAGTACACCTTCATCTACAACACGTTACGAGGCCACCTGAGTCTTCAGTCACCCAGTTGACAATGGTAAGTGAAAAGCCTGGAATGTATTAAGTTACTGACACCAAGGTAACATTATCAATGAAAATGGGGTACAAGGCTTATCCTGCCTATGAAATCCCTTCACAGCACTCCACACTGCATTCAGACCAACATTCAACTGCAATGTTACAGTTCTTATATTAACCAAGGCAAGTGTTCATAAAAATTGGTGGAAAACTCCTCATTTAAATTCTGGTACCCTGCCTACCTCAACGATCCCAGCACAGTTGCCATACTGAAGCCTTCAAGGATCTCCTGCAGTTGCTCACATCCCTCTTCTCCCAGGCAGTTACCTAGATTATGGAGGACAAGGGAGTAGATTTAAAAGATGCACATAAGCTTGTTCATGGGAACTCTGTTATAGATTCTTATCTATATCTGTTCAAGCTAAAAAATAACATCACCAATTTCTACATCAAGCCTTGGAGGCAGCAATGCAGACTTCAGTTATCAAACAGCTGTTTAACAGATTTCAGAAGCATTACACAACAGTTGGAGACAGACAAAAGCCTCAGTTATTCAGAATGTCTTGGACAAACTTCCTGCTAGCTCTGTAAACAGCTGTTAGTCCCAGCAATTCTGAAATGCAGAGACTCAGGGTTCAAAAGGCTACACTGGTCAAAGTCTCCTACTCTTCTGTAGAGATTTGCACAGAGGTTTCTATTTACAATTTTGAAATACTTAAGTTCACACTGGACAATTTTAAAAAGCTTTACTGAAAACAGCCTCAGGTATCACTCCAGTCTTACTACCTTATGAGATGTACTGAAACTACCAAAATCTAACAACTGACTGAATTCACAGCTTACGACTGCTTTCAGAATCTAACCACTTCCTGTCCCAGTGACATCCAAGTTCAGCTACTCTCACATAACCATTTTTTTTAAATGCCAGAAATTGCAATACTAGCATAGGTGATACTGTCATCACTCTTCCTAGTGGTTTCTAGCTGGGATCAGTCTAGATGTGCTTTTACCTTGCAAGTTTACTTACCATTGAGATCCAGCTTCTCCAACTCTACCTTATCTTCAATAGCTTCAGCTACAGACAAAGCAGCATCTCGTTTGATCTCACAGAAGGACAAATTCAGTTCCTAAGAAGCAAAAAAACATTTGTTTACATAATTCCTCTAATATCTATCAATCCCATAAGCTTTACATGCTCACAGACTTTCTGGGAAGATTCTCATTTGAAGAGGCTCTTAGCAAAGACAGATTTTTTAATTGGAAACAAAGTGACTTTACCTCATTTAAAAGAGGTATTTTGAAACATACCATCATTAAAAGCAACCACTTAAGTTAATCACTTAAGTGAAATAGCCACAAGACCATACTACTATGACTGCTCACCTAAAGGGTAGCACCTGTTTCAGCCCTTAGCAATCAGCTGGCTGGAGATCTTCACCTACTCAAAAAGGCATCTCTTAGAGAACCAATGGGAGGAATTCTGGAACCACTTAAAGGAAGAAAGGAGCATTAGCTCCTTAATTTCCTCTCATCCCACTGCAGCAGAAGATAAGCTGCCCTGGGATTCAGCAGCACATCCAGTCTGCTCAGGTAGCAGGGACACCCCTGTTGCATTACCTTCTCCCCAGAATTGAAGATTTTTTGTTTCTAAGCACACTCTACACCAGCAGAGCCCTGCTGCCAGTGATGTGACTCAGTCAGAACTCACACACCAAGTCTTACCGAGGAATGGTAGCTGCTATACTGAATGGACTGCACATTTGTCTTTTAGCATTTGCATTTCAAGTTAAACCCCTCTAAAGGGGAACTACACCATCCCCCACCATTCTACATCGTGCTCTTGTCAATCCTTTCCTGAGATTTCATATTAACAACAAAAGGGAAGTAGTTCTTGTACACAATGAATCAGCTACTATTGCTTCATACTACTCTCCCTTAACCACTTCTGCTCTGGAAGAGAAAAGGGTTTAATTTCCAGCTGTTCACACAGATAGTCCCATTAGAATCCTTACTTGAGTTTACCTCGGAAACTCAGAAATAAATTCTGTTGGAACCAGTAGAAGCTTGAGCAAGGGATCTCCCAACACAAGGCACCTAATTCTTTCTGTACCAGATTCATATATGTAGATAAACATTGGCACTCTGCTGGATTTTTGGCTTTGACTGTAAGCTTGCAAGAATAGGCATTGTGTTCAGCATCTGTCCCGGTGCAGCTGCAACCCCAGACAGAAACAAAAAAGTATTTGAACCTTTGATACATCCCCAAAACAAGAAAAGGCAACAACTGTATCAACACTGAAATGATGTAGAGATTACAAGAGACACCTCAGCCTGCTCTCATGACTCTCAGAGGTTCTAAAAGCAGATATGTCCATTATCAGACTTTCTGAAGAGCACTTGCTAAACTGAACCAGCAGCTTAAAAAACAAAGTGGAGCCTAATCAGATTACTGGTACACCTTCACATAGAATAGTCTCAGCTGGATGTGGCAATGCCACTAATCTACAACTTACCACTTTCAGTTATGGGCACAGAACTGCACTGAGATGAAAGACACCTTCAAGTAATCAGTAGCAGTAGGAGAATGGACACGAAACCAGGAAACAGAAAATACGACATTTTCAAAAGAGACTCAAAGCTGAACAGCAGAAGGCAGTACCTTTAATTTATGAAGTCCTTCTTTAAGAGCATCAGCAATAGCAAGAGCTCCCTTGGAACGCACCAGGCAGTCTCCAAAGTTGATCACTTCAATCTGCCGAAGTGCCTTCAGAGTCTGCCAGATAACACAAAGTTGAAAGTACAGACGTACAAATCAAATGCAATATCACTTCTGGAATGTCATCCTTCCCACTTCATTGTGGCAAGTGGTGCACCAACCCACATGTTGTTGATGCTAACTAACTGCACTTGAAGAGACCGGGAGGTAGAAGACAAAATAACTGTTCGTAACAACTCACCTCTGCCATGGCCACAGCTCCTTTCTCTGTGAAGGTGTTGTCATTCAAATTTATAACCTTCAGCAGTGAATTGATAGCAAAGGCCTGGGCCAGTGCCGTGATGCCAGGATGGTTGATTCCATTCTGTGGCATATGGACCTCTTCTAGAGTCCCAATGATCTGCGAAAGGATGCAGACGCAAAAAAGGCTGTGAGAAGACACGTTTCAACTTAAGAATATAGGGCTCCACTCTTTAGGATTTGCTCAAAATTGGTTTCTTCCAACTCAGAAGTCCATTAGCTCTTCTACACGGAATTACTTAGCAGCAATTATATCACAAATCTAAGTGGAATATAAGGCTCGTGGCAAGCATCAAATTAATACAAAGCCCCAACTCCAAAAGTTATGAGTAGCTTCCTGCTAGTATGCCTGTTCTAGACACCTCAAAACAAGAGTTCTCTATTTGTGGTTAAACAACCCTCAAACAAACCAAGAAAAAAAATCACTAGATATTATATTTTTGTCATTAAGATCTACAAATTCCCTTGGCTACAGAAGCAGATGCATAAGAAAATCAGTATGAAAACCCATTCCGGTCTAACCCAACAGGCAGCTCCTCACCACGCAGCCGTTCCCCCCCCCTCCAAGTGGGATGAGGGAGAGAACTGGAAACAAAAATGGAACCTGTGGGTTGAGATAAAAGCTATTTGCTAAGTCAGAAGAGAAGAAAAATATGTTAGTTGCAATGCAACCACTTGCTACCCACCCACCAACATCCAGCTAACACCACAACTGCCCGCCAAAAGAGAGCCCACTAACAATGCAAGCTCTCATGTACATATTACAAAACACAGTAATGAATCCAATCTTTATAGAGTCATTCAGTCTCAGTTCCTCTCAGATCACCTTGTTACATGCCTCTCAGGTATTCAAGAAGTCTTATTTTTGCCATGATTACCAGCTTGTCAAAAATCACATCCAGACAGACCTCTACAAAAAGAGGTCTTACAAACTGCAAAATCATCAATACGCTTTACCATATGCATTATAACTCAGAAGATATTTTTAGCAGCAGTGGAGGAAAGCAAAGAGATGTAGGTGGCCCCAAACACAGGGACTTCTCTTCCTCCAACAACAGTGAAAGTTGATCAGTGACAGCTAAAGAAAGTTGAGCCCTCACAGGATGATGCTGGCAAAAATAGCAGGTTGCTTCTGTCAGCTGACTAAACAACTAGGCAAAGAAATAACCAGCACCCAACCACTTGCTCCACCTACCCCAGTACCAGATAACGTCCATTAGCACAAAGGAAGAAGGAAATAGGACTAACAATTTACAAGGAGATACCTATTTCTCCCTCAGGTAACTACTTGACACAGCAACTAGTTATGTGCTTGGAAACTTAGGTCACAGAAACATTCAGTCATCCATTCTAATTACGCCTGTTGAAGACTCCAGTTTCAGCAGCAAAGAGCATTGTTACTTCAAGTGGCACTGTCTTCAAGTCCTGGCAAGCCCTGTGTGTGTTACCTCTAACATCAGCAGTTAAATATACCTTGCTCCCACTCGTTGTCAAGAAGATTTGGTTTGATACTTACTCCAAAGGCTTCAGCCAGGGCAGTGGCACCATCATTCTCCAGACGATTTCTGCCGGCCACAAATATTTTCAAAGCAAGAGGCTTGCCCTGGGCACTTGATTTCCTGTGACACTCTTTCAGAGCAGCAGCCAATATCTAAAGGAAGCAGAAGTAGTTTATACTACCTCACCGTTTCATTGTGAAGGGACCCAAACGTTTTGTATATCCAGCTCTCAAGCAATACTACTTCAGACGCCGCCAAAATACACTTGCTTTTGCAATAGGTTATACAATAAAACTGTATGTTACTGCAGCACTTGCACATATAGTCCCTAGGACAGAAGCGATGATTTCGCAGTAGAACACACTGATCCCATTAACATTTGGTTAGTAAATATGTAAATGAACAGGACATAGTAATAACGACAGCCAGTCCTGCTTTTCTGCTTCATCCAACAGGTATCCTTCAGCACTAGGTTTGGTAATACTGTTTTCTCAGATTCAAGGATATTAGTTCTCTAGACATGGAATCTAAAGTTTAAGACAGACCTGTTCTCCTATCCTGGAAAAACAGGTGAGCTTATTATATTTCAGAAATTTGTCAATACAAACAAAGAGGGAAGGGATTGTGGCAGCCTGGAGAATGGGGACAGGAAGATTCTCATGAAGTTCAAGGGAAAATACCAAATCCTGCTCCTAGGGAGGAATAACAGAAGCATATGCTGGGTGGCAAACAATGGCAAAACAGCTTGGTAGGAAAACAAAACAAAACAAAAAACAACAACAACTGGGAGTCCTGATGGCTGAAAAATGGACCATGAGGTAGCAACATGCACTTGAAGCCAAGAAAGCCTACTGGGTTGCCATGGGAGAAGATGGTGTAAAGAAGGCAGTGCCAGACAAATGTGTACAGATTGATGCAGAGGAAATTCCATTATTCCATTAAAAAACACACATACCAAAAAAAAAAACCAAAAAAAACCCACCCAAACTTTTTACCGTGAGAGTTGTCAAACACTGGGGTAGATCATCCAGAGAGCCTGTGAAGTCTCCATCCTTTGAGATACCCAAATCTGACTAGATATAGCCCTGAACAGCCTGGTCTGGTTGCTCCGAGCAGGAAAGCTGGACTAGATGATCACCAAAGACCCCTTCCAACCCCAATAATTCTGTGATTTTGCGTAGGGAAGTCTGAAACCAAGTCCTGGCTCTAACCTCATTCCCAATAAGGAAACCACCTTTACCTTGCCACCACCAATGCCCATGCCACAGTTATTGAGCTTGAGCTCCTGCAGGGTGTAACACGCAGGGCTCTTCAGCAATGCCTCAAAGCCACGCACACCGTCGGGCCCAAAGGCGTTGTCACTCAGGTCCAGCTCCACCAGCTGGGCTCCAGCAGTGATGAGTGCATCCCCCAAAGAGATCTGCAAGGAAACAGATGACAGGGGTGAGCAGAAGGAGTGGACTGACTGACAGCAGCACTGCAGTGGTAAGTTGAGACAGTGACGCTGCAAAAAATTTCTGGTTTGGAGATGTTCTGCACAGATGCATGGAGAAATATAAGTTCACAGCTAAAACCAGAGCAGGAGCTATGCAAATTAAGCTAAAGATAACTGCAAGGAAGTTACCAATAACTATCCCATCTCTTTTGGTCAAATACACATTTTTCAAAGAGAGTTTCCTTTCGACACTGTTCAAAGAAATATTTTGTTCGTTCCTTTAACATTTTCTTGCTCTACAGAGCTTAAGGCTGGCAGGGGGAGCCCTGTAAGGCTGTTGGAAGAAAAAGCCATATGCTTTTGTTTAAAGCTTAGTTCCCATACTATCTTTTGGATCGTGGAGATGTCTTCCCAAGGGACAAGCTTCTTCACTAATACAGAACAGCATCTGGCCTTTTATGGAGCCATACTCCAGCTCATACAGAAGGAGCTACAAACACATCACTTATTCTGAGACACTTAGTGTTAACAGTATAGAGAAAAACTCACTCTATGCTAACGAAGTCTCAAAAATATACTCTCACAAAAAACATGACAGGTGAGAAAATAAGTTATATTAGTCGGAAGTCACAGATCTAGTTTTTACTTACCAAAGCAGGAGGGATCTCAGATCTTAGCCTCCCAGTAAACATGTCGCTCCAGTGACACCTCTAAAATAAGAAACATGCAGATAGGAGCCATGAAAAATATTTAGGACACAGTTGTACAGAAATTTACACGTACAAGATGCATTACATTACTGTGGACAGCTTAATGTTGTCTGCTGCCCCTTAGCCTTGCCATTAGATTGTGCTAGGGAACTGTGACAACTAATATTGCAATCCCTTTCTTGGAACAACATTAAGCCACTGAAATGCATATTGAAATAACAGTATACAAGAATCGTTGCTTGCATTTGAGCTGGAAATCCTTTCTGCTGAGAAAATTACCAAAGGGAAAAACAGTAGGAAACTGAAGGATAGGACAGGAACATATGTTTTACTAAGGTATGGAGCTCCACAATCTGGACTGACTTGAAAAGCCACAAGTGGGTGAATCAATGCCTCATACTCCTCTCTTGCAAAGAGCAGCACCTCTAGCAGCACAGCATCCTTCTAACATTACACTAGAGCAGCAGTAGGGAAACATGGCTTGGACACAGAAAAACCTTCTGGCACATATCCTCCATCAATTCCTTCATTATTCAGGTACTGTATGAAACCTCACTCTCCAGAAGATCTGATCATTCTTCAGCTTTACCAGGAGAACTTCAGTTTTGTGGCCAGAGGTCTTTGTCTACAGATGTTGCCTCCACAAGAGAGGCTCTTTCTTGCACAGCTTCCCAGCTTTAAGATTGGAAGCCTTTTGAACAGGAAGGGTTAGGAATGCAGAAAGTGCTCCTCCCACTATCTCAAAGTCTCCAAGTTCTGCTATATTTTCACATGGTTGTTCTTACCACTGGAAGAACAAAGTAAGCTTTCGTTCTAAGGGCCTTCAGTGTTTCTAAAATACTTTTTACACCCCTCACCATCCACTTGAAGGTCTCACCTTGAGCTCTGACTTCTTCTCCAAGGCTTTGGCAATAACCTTCGCTGCCTCCACACCCACTGTGTTGCCTTCCAGACGCAATGCTTCCAGGCCATCAAATTCCTCAATTTGTTTGATCACTTCCTCAGCTGGAAAAAACACACAGCCTTGCTGGACTCTCAACTACCATCTTAGAAACCACAATGACAGTAACACACTGAGGCAGAAGTATTTGCAAAACTCTACTCTTAGCAAGAACGTCTGAGTAACACAATCTGAAGGAATCCTGAAACAGCAATGGAGAACATAGCTAAAGAGTCAGGTCACTAGAGAGAATACTCGCCATTCAACATCCTCCCTCTTCTTTCACGATTTATTTCTGTTATCACTTTTTCAAATGTGAGGATGGCTATGTAAGTTTGATTCCTCTGCCATTCAGCACATAGTTTAGGAGTGCAGACATCAAAGACAAAAGGCCTAAAATATGATGGCAGCTGGTGCCACATCAACAGAAAGAAGTTCCCACTGACCGGCAAAAGCAGATGCCTATTTAGTAAATGTGGCAGAGCGGAACAGTTGTACTCTGGAATACTCCTATTCAAGGCAAAGGTGCAGGCTGCAGGCTCTCTCTTGTCACTGACATACCCAAACTCTTTCCTCAAATTTCAGTGGCTTTGCACTATTAATATGGCATATAAAAAGCATCACTGTCAGTCAGTAAAAAAGGTAGACAGTAGATCAAATTATATCTCTGAAGAACATGCTGTTTCTTCATGTAGCAGGAATGTTGATCTAAACGTAGATTTTCTCTTACCATCTTCAGCTGTGTTGAGTTTAAGGCTCTGGCCTTTAAAGCTCAACTGTCCACCACCCACTTTGGTTTTGGCAAGTGACTCTGCAAGCTTAGTGATGTCTTCCGATGCCATTTTTCTGCTTTCCCAACGTTAAGAGCTGTCAATTAAAATAAGTGGTCAACATCAAGAAGAGAAACTATAATACATAATCTGCATTATTAATCATCTTTACAATCACAAATGCGTTGGTTTTATTTCCTGAGATACCTAATTGAGTTTTCAGTGCCATTACTGTTTTCCCCATAGCTCACTTACAACAAGCAGGCTAGATTAACATTTCAAAGCCAGCCAGACAGTGTTGATTCTTTCAGTACTGAAGTGACTTGGGTTTTGATGAAGTTGTTACACTTCCTAAATAACCAATAGCTAAAGCCACCAAAAAAAGACCACATTAAGAGGTTAGTGTTGGGTGCAACACTTTGGCAATTAAGATGTAACATTCCTCTCTCCCCTAGCCCCTCCCCTTAGTAATTCATGCTGCAGTTTTTTTCCTGTTCTCCAAACCCAGCCAAAACAAACAACTGTTTTCCCTTTTCAGAGATATCCCCAGTAGCGCCTAAGTCAGCAGAGTTCCAGAACCACAGAGTTGCTGAAAAATCATGTGTGTTGTACACAGCTAGCTCTGAAAGTAAGGCCTCCTATTTATTTCCGT
Organism: Numida meleagris; assembly: GCF_002078875.1. Classification (NCBI taxonomy): domain Eukaryota; kingdom Metazoa; phylum Chordata; class Aves; order Galliformes; family Numididae; genus Numida; species Numida meleagris. The sequence continues at coordinate 50,431,722 of NC_034409.1, read as the reverse complement.
GGAAGCTACAACAGATACAAAGAGCACAATGACACTATTTGACAGAGCAAATTCTCAGCTACAAAACCTTATTTTTCAACATAGGCACCACCATTAGCTATGCATTTTCAGCAATGATAAACTAGAGCCTCCATGCCACACATAAAAATCTGCACAAGTGGAGATGTTCCACTTGTTTCACAGCTGCTGTGTCAGCGTTGTTGCTATGAAAATATTGCCTGCAGAGACCATCCTTCATCAGTCCAAACAGATGGAAGTCAGAAGGTGCCAGAAGTGGACTATGGGGTGGGTGAGGGAGCACAGTCCAGCCAAGACTGCCAATGTGCTCTATGGTCTTCAAATTGGTATGGGGCCTGGTGTTCTTGTATTGCAAGGGAAAGGTTGCCTTCTTGTCTGGATCCGCTCTGGAAGTTCAAGCCTGTAGCTTAGTCAGTGTCATAATGTAACAGTCAGAGTTGATGGTTTGTCCAGGTTCCAGGAAATCCAGAAGGACCACCCCTTTCCTATCCCAAAAGGCAGTGCACATCACTTTACCCACTGAGGTCTGCATCTTAAACTTGTTCTTCCATGGCAAATTGACATGTTGTCATTCCACAGATTGCCGTTTTGACTCCAGCTTGTAGTGGCGGCACCACATCTTGTTGCTGGTAATGATGTGATACAGGAAACTGTCACCGTGAGCCTCCATTGCCTCCACAGGTCCAGACCAACTTGCACACGGTGTTCTTTCTGCTCCTGTGTGAGCATTTGTGGGACCTACCTGGCGCAAACTTTGTAATATTCCAACCACTGTTTTCAATGCATCGAAGTGGATATTCAGCTCCATACACAGTTCCCTGGTCATAATCCGCCAATTCACACAGATGATCTGATCAAGACACTCTTCAATTTGTGGTATGACAGCTATGCAAGGCTATCCAGAACGTGTCTTTCACGCTGCTGTTGCCACTGCTGAAATGCATCACCCACCACCTCACTGTGCTCACATCCACTGGTTGGTCTCCAAAACTGTTCAGCAAATGTCAGTGCGTGCAATGAGTGGGCCACTCATACACAGGAGTACCTGCACACCATTATTTAAAGAATACCAATCACTGTGTGAAGTGACCAGCCTCCAGTAACTCAGCAGGATAAAGAGAACATGGGTTTAGGTTACACCTCCAGTGGGATAAGAGCCTATGCATAAGTAGAGCTTAGAAGCAACATACTTATAAAAATAGGCTGGAAGTGTTAGAGGAGATGAAGTCCTTCTCTATGACAGCAGGAAACTGGACCTCTTCCATTTTTGCGTGACTAAAAAGTGGGTTCATACTCTTTAAGCTGAACCGTGCTGGTTTTAAAACACTGCCTAAATTGGAGTTGTACAAACATCCATTACTCCTGTTACCTTGCCATGAAGCATTTGTTTTCAGCTTCCCCAGGGCAGAGTTTCTCTTCAGCTTTCATTAACCTTAGTACTTGAGACATAGAAGATAAAATATCTCCAAGGTTCATCAACACCACCTTTTGAGGATGACTGTCCTCTCAGGTAGGTGCTGACAATAAAAAGAGGCTCAAATAACTCACCGCACTGCTTCCAAGTCACACAGACATCGTGCAATGGGCAACGGATAATCCCAACCTCTGTCAATCCAATGAAAAGGGAGAAATAGAGGAAGCAAGTATGTCCCCTAACCCATGTAGGTTTTACCACAAGGAACAGAAGTTAGATAGGGTCCAGCAGTCAGTCAGTCTGTTCACCTACTTTAATCTTCAGCTTTATAATACCTCATCACCCTACAGTTTAAATCATAGAAACATTTCAGTTGGAAAGGACCCTTAAAAGCCATCCAATCCAACCCCCCTGCAATGAACAGGGACACCCACAGCTCGATCAGGGTGCTCAGAGCCCCCTCCAGCCTGACCTTGGATGTCTCCATGGACAGGGCATCCACCACCTCTCTGAGCAACCTGTTCCAGTGCTTCAAGTACCCTTACCAAAAACAGCTTTCTCCTTATATCCAGTCTAAACCTCCTCTCTTTCAGTTTGAAACCATTTCAACTTATCCTTTCACAACAGACCCTGCTAAAGAGTCTGTCCCCTTCTTTCTTATATCTCCCTTTTAGATACTGAAAGGCCGCTCTCAGGTCTCTCCAGAGCCTTCTCTTCTCCAGGATGAACAGCTCCAGCTCTGTCAGTCTACTCTCTCACAGGGAGGCATTCCATCCTTCAGGTCATTTCTGTGGCCCTCCTCTGGATGCACTCCAGCAGGTCTATGTCTCTCCTGTACTCCACATCTGGACACATCACTCCAGGTGAGGTCTCACAGCGCAGAGCAGAGGCGCAGGATCACCTCCCTCACCCTGCTGGCCACAATCCTTTTGATGCAACCCAAGATACAGTTGGCAACACGAAAGCAGAGTTCTGTTTGCCATGAGGTTCTCCTAAACCCTACAGATGCAGTCACACCTTTCCTTCTCTCTTCCCGAGATTTCCTTTTACTTTCTTTTTCATATGCACTGACAACTTCCTAATTCCGGCACGCCAACCCCCCAGCACATCCTGCAGCGTGTTTTATCGCGAACCTCAGCCGCACCCAACCACTTACCTACCCGAGGGCTCTTCTGCTGCCAGATCTTCCACTAGAAAACCTTTGGAAAAACATTGACATTTCAGAGTTACTAAGCACTCTTGGCAGAACAGGAGCTGGAAACACGCCTGCTGACAGCCCAAGGTTATCCTCCTCGCTCTCCCTCCCTTTGGAAGCTCCCTTCGCTGCCCTCTGCCCCCTCACGAGCGATGTCCCCGCGCGCCGGCGGCCCGCAGAGGGCGCAGAGCAGAGGCGCGGCTCCCAAGGCCCACGGGCCACGCGCGGAGCCGTCCCCATGCCTCACGAGGCCCCGCGTCGCGACAAGCGCGCTGAGGGGCGCCACCCCCTCACGGCCCTCTCCCAACGGTCCCCAATGGCCGCCGCGCCGCCCGACCTCACCTCGGGGCCGCCGCCGGGTGCGGGTCGCTGAGGGGCCGGGGTGCCGCCGGCACGGGGCCGCCTCACGCCACCGTCGCTGTCGCCGTAGCGGGGGGGGGGAGGGGCGGGCGGAGGCGGAGGATTTGAAAGCCGGCAGTTTTGCTCTCTCCGCTTCCATTGGCCGCGCGGCGCTGCGTCACAACGGGCCGCCCCGCGCGAGGCACCGCTCGCCGGCGTGACGCAGCCGGCGCTCGTGGGGAGGGCCGCGGGGTACACTGGGATGTGTAGTCCTGCGGGGGGGGGAGTTCCCGGCGTGCCCCGCGCGGGGGCACCGTGCGGGGCCTGGATCTAGGCCTGGGCTTCCGCCTGTTGTGGCCGCACCATTTGATAGAGCAAATTCTCAGCGACAAAACACTGTCTTTCGATATAGTCACCACCATTAGCTCTGCATTTTTACCAGCGAGGAACAAGAGCCTGCATGCCACGCTCATAACAGTCTGCACTAGCAGAGGGGACCCATCGTCACTGTCTGCTGCTGAAACACATCGCCCACCACCTTGCTGCACTCACACCCAGTGTTTGTTCTCCATCACCATCTACCAAGCATCAACGAATGTCAGTGGGTGCAATTTTTTCGCATGGAGGAATTCGGTGACACACCTTTCCTTCATATGCACTGCCATGTCAGACACTATTTGGTCTGTTGCCCTGTGTTGCACAGCAACAAAATGTAATGGAATATTGGTGAGAAACTTCAACTTCTAGTGCCATATCACCACCATGAACCTCTGACATCATGGGCCAACATAAGAGGCATTACTTTCACCATTTTAGCAAGGAATGTGGCACTTATCATTAGCTTATCACAACCCATAGCAATAAACAGGATTATATCCAATATATCCAGTTCTTTTCTCTTTCTCCCAAATATAGGCTGAGCCAAAGGGTCAAGGATAAAGCCTTTAATTGTGGCTGAAGGCGTATTGCAGTGGAGGTGTGCTGTGCCATTGCAGCATAGATCCATGTATTAATTTTCCCTACAAGAATAGCTGTACAGGTCAAAGTCAGTTTTATGACACCGCAGTATTTTGCAGTACAGATTTGCAGCATTTTGACTCTACCGAATACAAGACCTAGATAACCATGTTTCCAAATTATGAAAATATAGAATCGTGTAGAATCACGGAATTGTTAAGAGTTGGAGGGGACCCTTAAAGGCCATCTGGTCCAACTCCCCCACAATGAACAGGGCCATCAACAGCTCGATCGGGGTGCTCAGAGCCCCTCCAGCCTGACCTTGCATGTCTTCAAGGATGGGCATCCACCACCTCTCCAGGCAACCTGTTCAGGAGCTTCACTACTCTTATCATAAGTAGCGTTTTCCTTGTATCTAGTCTAGACCTCCTCTCTTTCATTCTGAAACCATTTGCCCAGTCCTATCTCAACAGACCCTGCTAAATAGTCTGTCCCCTCTTTTCTTATATCCCCCATTCAGATACTGAAAGGCCGCTAATCTTCACATTAACCCCTGAGGAAAGGCATTAATTCACAAGCAGGACAGCACTTGGAATGGGCTGCCCGGGGAAGTGGTTGAGTCACTGTCCCTGGAGGTGTTGAAGAAACGTTTAGATACAGTGTTGAGAAACGTGGTTTAGTGGGGTTATTGGTGGTGGGTGGAAAGTTGGACTGGATGATCTTGTTGGGCTTTTCCAACCTAGCTAATTCTATAATTCTAGTCTATGATTCTATGAAAAAGATTCTTTAAAACTTGCTGTATTATGACCTTATGGGACAGCCCTCAGTATTACAGACAAAGCAAATTGGTGCTGGGTGAAGTGACGTTCAATGCAGAAACTCAGTCTTGAAAATTAATGTTGTATAAAATGTCTTGTATAAAAATACAGTGCTTATTCCAGTATAACTCTTGATTGTGAATAGATTGTGGTTTAGTTCCTCTTTCTCCTTGGCTTCTCCTAAGCCCCCTTGTTCCTCTCATCCAGCTGCAATTTTTATCTTGCCTTTTAGACAGCAAGCTCTGAGAGCATGGTTGGAGGCATCCTGGACTCTGTGACTCACTCAATGCCCCATCCCTGTAGATGTTCAAGTAAGAGGTAATGAATCTGCTAAACAGGTAGCAAAAATAAACATTGTCCTATCCCTGAATCAGAGTAGACTTTGGATTGTACTGGACAACATAATAAATATCTAAAAAAAAAGGAGACTGTGATTAAATATTGTGAAGAGAGTAGGACAATGTCCTCTAACATCATATGGTACATTATACAATTCACAGTCTATATTTTGTAAATTATTGGTTTGTTGTGTTGACAGGGCTGCCAGCAGCCAATCCTACTTGGTATCATCAAGTATTTCCTTCTCTGATTAAAATGTTCTGAATTCTAAGTAGTTTTAATACATTTTGGATGATACCTTCTACCTGCACCTGAGTATTATCCTGAGATGCTTTGTTGCAAATCACTAAGTGGCACTCTTTTGGGTCATGGTAAATAGAGGAGTGAGACACTGAGGAGTAAACACGTCCCTGATTACACGTGAAAAAAAGGGGATAATTTAAACTGGTGTCAGTCTGGAAATTATGACCTGATGGGAAACAGAAATCTTTGGGGAGTGGAGAACCCATCCTACCAGGGAGTCTAGGTTGGGAGCCAAGCATAATGCTCGTTTCAGAGGGATATTTGAAGTTAATGACATTGCAGCTGGCGGGTAGGGATTAAACCTTTATGTGAGGTGATCTGTGCATCTCCATGTTCACAACCATTTCCCATGATGCTATTATGTGGAGTGTTGTGGTGGTGCAGTTCATTTTCCAGAAACATTGAAGGGTTCGAGATGAGAACGAGCCAAGCATCTAATTCCAAAAAGATGCCTAAATTTTTATGTGCATATAGGTTATATATATTTTGTATAATATGCAACAGTATATAATGCAATAGTATTAATATTTTTTATATACACACAGTATTTTCATATCCACAGGAAGGTTCATGTTTGTAGATCTTATTTTCAGGGAAGCCCTCAGCAGTGTGGGAAGCAATAAGTGCATTCCAGACTGAATAAATCATTAACAGTGTTGTATTAAAATCAAGAACAGAGCTTCAAATACTTCAGTGCTTTATTATTATTATTTTAAGCCTAATTCGACTTAAAGAATCTTAAAACCATCCAAGAGGGAAAGCTGCATGCGTGTAGGCTGTGGTAAGCGGTAGCCTCTAGGGCCCAGAGGATATGCGGGAGGCATTTTCTCTGCTGGTGCGGCTGCGAGCGAGCAGAGCGAGAGACCTGGAAATGAAAGTAAAGAGCTCAGGAGGCACATGGAGGGAGCTGCAGGGGCAGCCGATCCACAAGCAGAATGCTCCCTTCTATAATTAAATAGCACTTACTGTTATTATTACTTATAGTAATAATACGTTAATAATACCTCTAGTAATATAATACCATTTATCGAGGAAAGTTATACGTAGCGTGAGGGGGAGAACCCAAGGAGAGGTGAGTCCTTTATGATTATTTTATTATTATTATTATTAAACCGAATGTCTATGCGTGTGTATTTATGTGTGTAGAAAGGGGTGGACTTGTGAAATGGGAAAATCTGGACATTGCTTCTTTAAAAAGTAAAGGTTTCTGATGCTGACTGCATAGATGGAACGTTGTGTAATTGCAAAAAAAAAAAAAAAAAAAGAAAGTGGGGGAAAATGATACTGGCGGCGTTCGGAAGCTAACCCCCTGCTTCTGCCAAAAAATGTGGGGCTTGCAAAAAAATAATTGTCAGAGATCCTAATCCCACCCCCCGGAAAAAATGTAGTGGTAGTCTGAAAGTGAATAGCGAGGGGAAAAGCCTCTGGGTTTGTATTAAGAACTTGGGGTTCATTGTGCTCGTGGCTCGTAGCTTTCAGGGCTGTGTTTGGGGCTGTATTTGGGCTGCAGCTTCCCCTCCTGTTTGGTATAAGCCCCGCAGAGCAGCGGAGGAGCTCAGCTGGAATAGCTTCCCAAATGCACCTTCCTTAGGGCTTGTAAAGTTTATCAAATGAGAAGGTTGAGCTTTTGTATTTGTTTATTTTTTTTATTTAATTCTTAATGTTTTAAGCAGCTTCCGGGTAGCACGGGAGGTTATGTTTTATTTTATTTTATTTTATTTTCCTTTTTCGTAGAGTCGCTCCCCCCCCCTTCCCCCGGACTCCTGGAGATGCGTGGTTTCTATTGAAGCGGAGCGGGGCGGGAGGGGGGGAGAAGGAAGAGTATGTTTGGGTTTCTTTTCCGTTTTCCGGGAAGCCTGGCTGTCTCCCCCGAGCAGCACCGGGGGTGGGGTGATGCCGGGGTGCGGGCACCCGGTGGAGCCCCGCACGGCTCGGAAGGCACCGCCAGCCAAGCGCAGCCCCGGCCGGCTGAGGTGGCGCTTCCGCCCGCGGTGGCCGCCACGCGAGGCCGGGGATCGGCGGCCTAGTGCTGCGGGTGGGGGAGGAGAGCGGAAGACCAGAAACTAGCCCTGATGTTTACATTTTAAAATGAGGGAGGGGAGGGTGATCTGGGAGGGCAGGAAGCCCTGAGCGAGTGGCCGAGAGCCTGGCAGGATAATCTTACTGCCCAAGCTGTGCTGCTGGACCCAGTGGGATAGGGCAGGAGGAAGGTAGTCTGCAGTAAACAGCGGGTGGGAGGCCAGAGGGAGCCAAAAGGGGGGTGGTGAGGGCCCGGGTGCTCTCTTGAGGCTTTGCCCTGGGGAAACATCTGATGGCTGCTTTTATTTTCAGCTGGGGCTAGTCTCACATTCACTGGAGCCGGTGCATGGACATGGCCATCATACCTGGCTGGCTGGGTAAAGTTCTGTGAGGAGCAGCTGAGGGAACTGGCATTGTTAAATCTGGAGAAGAGGAGGTTCAAGGGAGACCTCATCGCTCTCTACAACAAACTGAAAGGTTGTAGTGAGGTGAGATCAGCCTCTGCTCCCAGGTAACAGCAATAGGATGAGAGGGAATGGCCTCAAGTTGCACCAGGGGAGGTTCAAGTTGGATATTAGGAAGGATTTCTTTTCAGAAAGAGTGATACTCCACTGGAACAGGCTGTCCACGGAGGTGGTGGAATCACCATCCCTGGAGGTGTTCAAGAAACATGTGAATGTAGTATTTAGGGACACGGTTTAGTGGGCAATATTGGTGGTAGGTGGACAGTTGGACTAGATGATCTTAGAGGTCTTTTCCAGCCTCAGTGATTCTGTGTTTCTATCCTGAAAATTGTTGGTTGTGAGAAGTGTTCAGACTCAGGGAGAAGCCTCAGGGAACAAGCAGGAGCCCTTATTTGTGGTGGGCTGTACAGCTTGACCTGTTTTGCTTCACCACTGTGGTGGCCAAATTACACCCAAAGACTCCATGTTTGCAGGTTAGCAAATCCTGGAGCCACTTTAATGGAGGAGAGCACACAGCCTGGGGCTGAGCTCCTGCCTGCACTCTACAACCTGCCAGTTGTGTCTCTGTGTGCTCATTTCCAGCTGAAATGTTGCAGTCAAAGCCTAGAAGTCAGACAAGTATGAACTCATTGCTATCCCAGAAATATATTATTAAAAACTTTGTGCAAATTCAGTTTTGACAGGGTCCTTGATAAGGTAAATTAAGGTATTTCTCTTCATCTCTCATTCTCTCATTGAGTGAATCTACCTGGTTTGTGACTTAGTCACTCTGTTTTTACTGGGTTGTGCTTCCTTCTGAAAGCAAGAAAACTGTTGTGCCAATATGCAGTATTTTATTTCTGTCTGACAAACAGTTTGTAACTCATTGACAAACCATGAATAAAGTCCTCTCCTGGACTTTATGCTGGACCGGAGAGGATAAAGATCTTAACTGAAATGATAAGAGCTTTTTGGTGGGGTTATAAATATCCTGGATTCTAATTCTGGTGGTGATTTGAGCAGACAAGTCTGGACAGACAGATTTGGGGGGAAAAAAGACATTTAGGCACATTGCTTGATGAAATGTTTTGCACTGTGTTTCTAAAAATATTTACATGACTGAGAAAACAAAAGCTAAGCAGGCTCTGTGCTTGAAATTAATTATGCATCAACTGTGGTGTGGTGTACAGCAGAACCAAAGCGCTGCGCATGTTGGTGGCTGCCTGTACTCTGGGGTTACAGGCATAATGAGTGTGTGGTTTGGTCTAAGGTTAGAATGGGATGTGGTGAAGAGGCTGGAATGACTAAGAACAGACTGAGTTTGCCAGGGATGCAGGTGGGGGGCATGAAAGGGCAAGAGGAGTCTGCAGTGGCCGTGGAGCAGGCAGAACAGAAGAGAATACATGGAGGAAGGTGCTGCTGTGGAGTCAGATGAAATGGGAAAGACGGTTGTTCCTGAGAGATATAAAATAGGTTGTTAGGGCAGCAGCATGTGCTGTGCATTTTGAGGGTGTTGCCATGAGAAGATGAGTCTTATGTGTAAAGTTATGAGATAAATGCAAAGGCGTGAAGGAGTGCTAGCAGAGGAGGCTGGTTACCAACTTGTAAGGAAAGAGGAATGTGGGGCAGCACCAGGGTACAATGCTGTAGAGGGGCAGCTGGGCCTGTGGTCTGTGTCTAAAGAAGGCAATGAAGAGTCTTGTGTTGGGAAGCACTCACTGTGGAAGATGAGGCTCGAACTGCCGAGAGGAAACTGCGTGCAGGGAACATAAGTTTTTTTTTATCAGTGTTTTGTAGGAAGGATCAAATCTTTAGCAGAGTATTGTGGGACATAAAGATGGTCAAGCCATCTAAGTGAAGCAAAGATGGAATTGGGTATACTGGATGTGGTGGCTGTGGTGAGGAGATTAAAAACAGGAGGGGAACTCCAGGATGAAGGAGGAGTTGGGTAACTGTGGGAAGGAGATGTTTCAGAGCCTTTTCCTGTAGGTTTTTGGCCCCACTCCAGCTTTTGGTCAGCAATGTTTGAATGCCACTCTCTGTGGGCAAGTAGCAGCGACGAGTTCTGGTTGTAACACATGCCCATATCCTGTTATGGAAGATGTTTAGCAGTAGATCAGGATAGCCATCAGAACAGGTACTGATCTTCTCTTCCTCACTCCTTGCAGTAGTACTTTGAGAAAAGAGCTGAGCTCAGTAGCACACTTGAAGCATGCTGCGTGTATCAGAAGCTTTTTAAGGTGATGTATCAGTTGTGTGGATAAACACAATTGTGAAGATGTGCCACAGTGTTTTTGGAGTGCAGCCATTGAGTTTGTGATGAACAGCCAGCGTTCCACTGATCTCCCCACAGCCACCAATAATCTCCCTTTCCATCAGGTCTGTGGCCCACAACTTTCCTTCTGTTCCTTTTGTTCTCTCCAGCGTGGCTTGGATGAGGAGCAGCAAGAGCAAGGCTTCTCCGAGGAGGACAAGCTTGTCATTTTTCCCCGGCTTTCACTGCTGTCTGTGTGCACATAGCTCCTACTTCTTTTCTTCATCTGGTCTGTTCTCCCTTACTTCTGTCTTCTCAGAGTTTCATGAGAGGAGAAATACTGAATGAGGCGACTGTCTTATTTTCTACCATTCAAACCTGTCTGCTTGTAGCTTCTGTGTTCATATTAACCTCACAGTCTCCTTGTTAAATTTCTTTCTTCCTGATTGCTTATTATCCAGGTTATTTATAAACCATTTCAGGCCTTCTGGCGGTAGTGTGCTGAGGTCTACAAGCTCTTCTCAATTGCTTCTGTTAAAAACCTTTACAGAGACACTGATCATCACTCACCTTGTCTGCTGGCATTCTGGCATTCCCCTGCTTGCAGTGCTGCCCATCCCATTCCACATACAGCTGCCTAAAATCTTCTGCCTGCTGTTTGGACCAGATTGCTCTCATATCTAATGTCTGATGACTTAGAAACAACACAGTATCACTTTCAAGCCCTTCCTTCTGCTACCTTTTCTTCTTGGTCTTTATCTCATCCCTATCTTTTTTTGCCTAACTGTCCTTCCTGGTAAAGGGCAAGTATCAGCCATTCTGCATTTTGCGTAGTGCGGAACATAATCAATAAGGGCTTGCTTAGCTGCCAGGATTGATTTTCATGTACCTTAAAGGTTCTTTCATGCTGGTCTGGACTGGTTGTGCTGTAGGTACTGCAAGATACATTAGATTGGTAGAAACATCTGTAATATGAAAGGGAGCCAGGTGGTAATGCTCTCCAAGCTGTTGTAGCGTAGAGAAATGACTCTTGTTTTTGTCCTGATCTTTTCAGAGGTAATCCCAGGCTGTGAATGCATGTTGTCTTCAGTTTTGTCTCATCTCAGTGTTTTTGAGCTTGCTGTCTTTGTACATCTGTGTGCATGCCTATGGGAAAACTCTCCCCTGAGTCTTCCTGAGGCCACAGTTCAAAGCACTGCAGAATGGGGGGTCCCCTCTCCCTGGAGCATCCTGGAGCCCTGTTCCCGCTCCCAGGGAGCATTCCCAAGTCTCTGCTGTACTTGTTAACTGATTTGCAGCACAAAATATCCATTGTTGAGGTCCCTCACTGTCCTTTTATGTGTACCACAGCAAGAAATTCCACCTCCTTCCCAGTGCCTCTCTGTGATATGATTCCAGACAACCCCACATAAATTACTTGTTTGGTATGCAATGATGTTGTAAACCAGTTTAAGTCTGGCCCGGTGGTCAGAATTGCTTATCATGGGAGGGTCCATGTACAAATTCCTGAAATCGCTGCCAGTGCGGGGAAGCGTTTATTTTTCCCCCTTTCCTAGAAGGCAGTCATGATTGCAGTTGATTCCCATTGCTTTGTTTATTGGCAGTCTAAGCAGAGAGCTCAAATTGTAGCAGTTCCTCTTTGCCTGTGTATCCTGGCAGTGGCATGTGAGAAAAAGCAGATACCGGGTAGTGAGCTGCTTGCTGTCCTTTGTCTGCTGTGTGGTAAATCATGGGCTTCGGTGTTCTGGGCATTTGGACTGGTACATTTTGTTAGTAGTAAGTTGAAGCACGCGCAAAGTACTGTGCTGCTTAACTGCCAGCAAGACCTGTAATGACTCATTCCTTTTTTGTTGTTGTTGTTGTTCTTTATTCCTTTGCAGAGATTATAATGGAGAGACAGAAGAGAAAACAAGAAATAGAGAAAGGACTTCAATTCATTCAGTAAGTGGATAACCTCATTGTTTCCTGTGGCTTGGGAGCTGACCACCAATTTTTGTATCGAGGATTGCAAGAATCAAGTTCTTCCTACTCACCTTTCTTAGGAAGATAGTATTCCTGTTGTGTAGGTGGGGAAAGCAAAGGGTAAATGCCAGGTGCCTTGTACACTGCTGTTACCAGAAGGAGATGACCTGGACTCTTCTGCAGTTGCCAACCTGGTAGTTGCCTCCAGTCACTCTTCTGCAAATATTTTGTGGCCGCCTAGAGCTTGTGGTGATTTCCTGTGTGGTAGCTATGAGTTCAGGCACTTCCTTGTGAAGTGTAGTCGTGCTTTTCCCTCCAGTGGCTGAGTTAGCAAAAGCGTTAAGGTCCAAGCTGCATGGCGAGTAGGGAAGAAACAAGATTATAACCAGATTTATTTTGTTATGCTTTCTTAAGGTGTGCTTTGAGTTACTATGAAATCTGTGCATCCACAGTAGGAAAAAAAGCCAACTCTTCCAAGTTGTATACTGACATCCCATGGCACGGCCGTCGTATTTTTACCCCAGTTTGAAATTATGTGTAGCTGATAACCAGTCTCAGGCAGACAGCTGTGAGGCTTGTTTTGGTAACGTTTATAAAAATGCATAGGATTTCCATAAATGAAATAATTTAGAAATACAGGATGTTGTCTGTGCTTTTGGAATGTGTCTTGAACTCTGAACCAGGGAAAGTGTTATTCATTGACTTGTTTTGGGTAGTCCAATTTTATAAGCAGCATGAATGTTTCTTACAAAACCGTTACATTTCCTGTAGTTAATTTTAAGGTATAGTACTGATGACATTTTAAAAAGTTTATTCTCTGACCAGTAAGACCATATATATGGTGCTGTATTTCAAAGGTGATGAGGGGCATGAAGGTCTCCAAGGATTTCTTGAAAGCTTTGTGTTGTCTCCTTCAGGAGAAATAATATATGTGGGCCAAACAGGTGCTCTGATTTGAAGAACAGAACCTTTTGCCTGTGTCTCAGTGCTGTTGTGGGGCAGGTGTTGCCCACACAAGCACTGCCAGTTCTAGGGCACGGCCTGGCAGTCTTGGCCAAGGCAGCGAGAATTGAATGGCTTCTAGCACCTCCATTGTTTTCTCCTTTCATTGTGTTTGTGGTGTAGGCCTAAAGACATGTGGCTGAGGTAACAGAGAGGAAAGTGACTGTGTTTATCATTGTCTTTTCTGTGATTGCACAGAAGATTTGAGGAGGTCTTGAAGTGACCAATCTGTTGCCTCTCATCAGGGCTAGGTGCATTTATGCTCCCATTTTCCATGACAATCTCTCATGAGATTTTCTCAGAAATGTTTTTTTTATAGGTGGCTGTCTGAAGACACATGACAAAATATCACATACGCACAGAAAATAGCTGAGAATAAGATTCCTCTTGTCTCAAATACGTTTGGAACCTGACCATCTCTTGATATCACTGTGTCCATCACTGAGCATAATGTTCCCTAATTGTGTTCTCTTCACCCCAGCTGTCTTTTAAGTGATGAAACATTCAGTAAATCACTGAGATAATCAAAACAGGACCAAAAAGATGGTTTCTTCATCAGACAAAAGCAAGTGTTTATGTGGATGCCTGAATCATGAGCATTTTCTCTTCTTTTTTTCAGGTCTACATTACCCTTAAGCCAAGAAGATTATGAGGTAATTACAAGTTGTTTTTTTTTCTGAAGTTGGGAACCCTTAGGTTAACAAGATTTGTTCTGTAGCACAGCCATTAATTTACAAACAAGAAGAGAGAGCAAGAGTAGAGAATACGGATGATTCACAGTTTGTCTAAAATGTAAAGCTTTAAATATTCTGAGAAGGAAAACTTCCAATGGAAGGAGAAGATACCTCAGGGATCAAGAAGGGAGGAGATTTGACTGGATTATTCTCCTCTACCAAAATACTCATGCTTTAGGGGAGAGTGGGGATGTGGGATAACCTTGGTGGGCAGACAGGTTGCTGAAATATAGAAAGGACTGGGAAATTGGGAAACTACTTCTGTCTCTCTGTATCCATTTCAATCTGTTTGCTCTGTCCCTGCTGTCCAGGCCTTCTTGCAGAAGCTGGTGAGAAACTTGTTTGCAGAGGGCAATGATTTGTTTCGAGAGAAGGATTTCAAGCTTTCGCTGGTGCAGTATGTAGAAGGGCTGAACGTGGCAGATTATGCAGCCTCTGATGAGGTGACCATCCCAAAGGAACTCCTGTGCAAGCTGCATGTCAACCGAGCTGCCTGCTACTTTGCCATGGTGAGTGCCTTCCCAAGGCATCCCCAGGAGTCAGGGAGGAGGACAGATGAATTGCTTTGGGTGTCATGCAGTTGGAAAACATGTCAGGAGGGGAGTCAGCCCCCAGCAGTGAAGGAGATGGTGACACACAGAGAGCTTTGATATCTCCTCGCTATCACACTGTGTCTTGCAAAGCCACAGGAATGATGTAAAGGAGTAGGGGGCTGCTTTTGTTGGCCAGGCCTAAGGTACTGAGAAGGCAGTTCACGTCCACGTTGTTGAGGAGTTCATGCACTCTGGAAATTCAGTCGTAAAGAGCCAGTGCCTTTCCTGTACTGACTGAATATTGCTCTGGAAGTTTGCCTACCTCCCCATGCCTGTGAGGCACTGGAAGACAGTGGGAAGGCTTTGGGTCATGGAAGAGCATTCAGTACATGTATGGAAAATGATTCTGAAATGCTCAGGCTCTAAAAAGCTGGGAAGCAAGATAAGGTTGTTCAGGCAGCCTAAATTGTGCTGTTCATTAACTTTGAAGTTTTCTGTGTTTTGCCAGAATTAACAGAATGCAGTGAATGGATTTCCAACTGTCTTTTTCCATGCTTTTACATTTCTGCTGGGGGATACAACACTTGGATTCACACAGAGAAGGGCTTACCTGCTGTGCTGACTTTTGGTGGTTTCTTCCACGCAGGGGTTGTACGAGAAGGCACTGGAAGACAGTGAAAAGGCTTTAGGTCTTGACAAGGAGAACATCCGAGCGCTCTTCCGTAAAGCTCGCTCTTTGAATGAACTTGGAAGACACAAAGAAGCGTATGAGTGTAATAGCCGATGTCTGCTGTCCCTCCCCCATGTAAGTTTTTTTACATACAGCTTTTCTTGATTTCTGGGGCTCACCACCCTGCTCTTCCATCACTCAACATTTAGCGTGAAGCCTGAGGATAGCAGGAGAGGAAAGCTGGCTATACTTGGTGACATGCTTCTGTCCAGGAATTTTCCCTCAGCTCAGAGGGGATCTTTGAATGCTCGTATTTCTTCAGTCCAAGTCACCATCTGCAGACAGTACCAGCCAGAGACACTGGCTAGTGGCAGCAGGTTTGCTGCCCTATTCACAAAGAGTAAAAAGTTGCCCTAACAGAATGTGAACTAAGGCCACGAAGCTGTTTTAATTAGCCCTTTTTATATGCCTAATGAGAGTGACTTGTGAGCATGGCACGAATGCAGACTGGAGCCCTGTAAGGAAACATACTTGTTTTTCCTGTTTTAGATAAGAATGTCTGATGTTTTAGTTAATAATTGCTAAGGCAAGCTGATAAAATGTTTTTATTTCTTGAGGGATATGTGGAGGGGTCCTTGATTAGTTATGTTCACAGATGTGTAAACTTTTTGCCTTCAGAGGGGACTGTCTGCATGTACTAGACCCTAGGTATTTTCCTTGCAGTGCTTTTATTGAGCTTCCTTTTAGGCTAGATATTGAACAAGTAAGCAGACTGTGATTACATCCCAGTGAGTACCGGTCATCTTTGCTAAATTTAATTCTGATCCATCAAAGTAATCCTGTTAGAAGAAAAAGGCAACTACTTCAGCAGAAGTTATTTTTTTCCTGTTAGAATTACAGAAACAATCTTGTAAAGCCAAGTCTTGTTAGCAGTTAAGTTGCCTCTTTTGTATTCACCGTTTCCTTGACTTGGCGGAAGAAGGTGACCAAAACATGTTGAAGGTATCGTGTTAGGGGAGTTTTAAAGAACTATTTCTTGAATCCTTTCATAAATAAAACCGTCTAATACATCTGTTTGTGTAAAACTGTATGTGGCTGAATCTCACAGTGTAGTTGAGCCACTTTAATATGTGGTTGAAGCATTAATGGCCATGGTGGTCTACGGACATTTTATCTAACTTTTCTGGGTCAGGATAGCTCAACCTTACAAATTCTTTATCAAGACACCTGCATTCCTGGCTCTGAACAGTTCAGTCTTGTAAGTTAAAGTATGCCATTGCCTTATTATCTGATTAACAGAAATCGTAAGCCTTTTCCACATCAAAGGCAAATCAGACTATCCATCGTCTCAGTTCTGTTTCAGTTACACCAGTTGCTGGGCCTCTGGAGCAATGAGGTGCTTCCAGCTTGTGTTGCTGTAACAGCTGAGAAGCAGATCATATATTAAAACTTACAGTGATGAAGGAGTGCCACTCAGTTGACTCACTGTCTAGCAGAGTTAACTTAACTGGGTGCAGACATTCAGTGCTGATAGTTTGCAGAGATTCCCCACATGGTGAGGCTGATGCTTCTCTGTGGTCTGCTTTTGGGATGGCACAAAGGGGAGGTTTTTTAGGATGCTGGAGAAGAGCATTTTGTGAGCCCTTGTTGAGCATCTCCTTGTTTAGGTGGGAGGCAGTAAGCAGCTGAGTGTGGCATTTGGCTGAGGAAAAGGGAGTCTAAAGAAAAATCTTGAGAATGGCAAAGAGTGAGTAAGCTCCCAGTCCCAAACCTCAGGCCTGCAAATTGGATTTTTTCTTCACTGACTTCAGAGAAGAGAGTGACCAAACCAGTGTTGAGGATGTGGGGGAAGAAATTCAGCCAAAAGGTGGCATTTCAAATTGAGGGGAAAAGTTACTGATGCAATGGGGTGGAAGAACCAGAGGCTAGTGAGGGGCTGAAAGGGAAAAAATAGACCTGTAGGGAGAAATAAATTGTAAAGACCAGAGTTACATGGTAAGTAGAGAGAAGAGAGCAAGCTTCAGGGTTGTAGGTGAGGGAGATATCGTAGCACTAAGAAGGGATATTGCAATAGATTGGGCAGGTATGATGTTTTTCTTTGAAGAAACTGCTGAAATATGCTAGTATTTTTGCCAACAGGGAGAGAAAGGAAAGCACAAGGAAGGAGTTGCTGATGATAAGTAAGTGAAGAGGTTTGTGGCAGGTTAGTCCAGGCAGAACTGGAGGGGATGGAGCAACCTCAGTATCTCAGCAGGAATGACAGGAGCATTCTGGTCTGCATGGCCTCAGTAGGGTTGTTCTGCTGCTATCTACAAGAGAGGCTTCTTGGCACAGCCGTGCAGACAGCTGCATTCCTGTTTGTTTTGTCTGCCACGAAGACACAAAGCTGAAAGTGTCCTTCCAATGCTTTTGTCCCCAGGATGAGAGCGTCACGCAGCTGGGACAGGAGCTTGCCCAGAAGCTGGGACTGAGGGTTCGGAAAGCATATAAAAGGCCTCAGGTATGACTTTTTAATTTTTTTAAATTTTTTTTCCTGGAGACTGTCTTTGGTTCTTTCAGATTTACTTCTGCAAAAGTGGTAGGTGCTGCTTTGCAGCTGTGGACACAGGTGTACTACCCTGCAATCCCTGCTGTGGGCCATGGGCTCCCCTCCTTGCCCTGACCCTCTGACTCACCTTTGCCTTGGTCAGTTTCTGAGCCCGCTGCTGCCCTGGGTCTAGCGGATGTTCTAGGATGTTCCTTGTGTCTCCAGCAAAGTTGGGCAGGTGCTGCAGGAAAAGTCTCTGATGTAGTAGGAGCCTGCACTTCCATGAAGATAGGGACACGTGGCCTGAGCCCAAAAGAGGTTTGGGGCTTCACAGTCCTTTCCCTGTACCAGGAATGTGGCAGATACACATACGGTCAGATGCTAGGAAAGAAGGCAGCAAAAATCGAGCTGTTGGTCCAGTTAGTGGACCCCAGTGGCTGGATCTGTTACCTGGCTTTGAAAGAAAGTGCCATAGTACAGTGTACTCTGTTGGTATCAAAATGTATGCTCTGGGATGGAGCTAGAGGGCGTTAGGCCACTGCTGGCCCTCTTAGATAAATCTGCTTTGGTCATGTGAAATCATGGGGTGCGTTTTCAGGAGAAAGCAGCACTAGCTTGTGTTCACTGAATGTCCATGGGATGACTGTCAGCGTGCTTCCCTCAGCCCCCTGCACAGCGGTGTGTTGGACACCTCCAGGGAACCCTTAAAGCGTTTGGTGATGTGGTTCCTGGGCATCCAGTCTGCAGAGAGCTTTTGGGAAAAGCGTAGCTCTGATGTCGTATTCCACTCAATGACAAACCTCATGTGATTGACCCACCCCAAACCCTTCAATGCTGCAGCAACTTTCAGCACTCTGAAATGATTCTTTCTCAAAGAAAAGGAAGTTTTACTTGGAAAATACTTTTTGTAGCTGCTCATTGTGTTAATTGACCCTGCCACATTTTTGCTGTTTTCACGTTACTGAACTCTGATGGGCTTACACCACTCTGATTTGTTGCAAAAACAGAAACAAAAAAGGACAAAATGCTTTTTTATTACTTGACATGTAGGGATTGGTATTTTGATAACACCTTGCTATCTTTTGTGCTGACTCACAGCTTTCATTCCAGTGCTGTAATGCCTTCCCAAAGCAGTTATGTTGTAATGAAAAGGCAAGACAGTGCCTGAAAGAAAAACCGTATCGTGCCCCAGCTTTACCCAGTTTATAAGCGTTTGTGGGCTGTCTCTGTTCTAAGTCATGTCTCTTCCTTGCAGCAGGAATTGGAAACATTCTCTCTACTCAGTAACGGCACGTCCGTCAATTCGTCAAATCAGGTACAGCTGGCATCTAGTTATTACTGTGGATGGATTGCTACTGGAATGCTTCTGAGCTTTATTTACGTACACATCGATAGCTGTCTTTTAGAATGTAAAAGTACTAATTAGTGTATTCCCCTTTGTCATGATTTAACACCACTGGCAGCTAAGCACCCACAGCTGTTCTCTCGCTCCTTCCAGCTGTAGGATATAGGAGAGAACTGGGAAAAGGGTAGAACTCATGGATTGAGACAGACAATGTAATAGGACAGAAAAGGAAGGGAAAATAATAATAGTGATAAATAATGTACAAAGCAAGTGATGCACGATGCAATTGCTCACCACTGAGTGATGCTCAACCCGTCCCCAAGCATCTGCAGCCCAAGTCACCACCTCCCAGTTTCACTGGTTAGCATAATACCACATGGCATGGGATATCCCTTTGGCCAGTTTGTGTCCTGTCCTGGTTCTGTCCTATGCCAGCTTCTTCTTACTGGTGGGGCAGTACAAGAAGCTTAAAAGTCTTTGGTTAGTGCAAGCACTGCTTGGCAACCAGTGAAACGTCGGTGTGTTATCAATATTATTCTCATCCTAAATCCAAAATGCAACACTATAGCAGCTACTAAGAAGAAAGTTAATACTGTCCCGGCCAAAACCAGGACAACCTTTTAAGGAATATTGTTAAGGAAATTTATTTCTTTGAAAATATTTCTAGTGAAAGCATTTTTACTGTCAACAGATCAGTGGCGACAGTTACTTTTCTTAGCTATTGAGAACGGTTGTCTTCTTTTGTATTTTAAATAAGTTTCAGTTTTCAGCTTTTTACATAGTTAGGACAACCCTAAGTAAAAATCAGGAAATGCAGCTGCTGGGGAAAGATACGAGATCAAATCAAGCAGTATGGTTTTGTTGTCCAGAACTGAGCAAGGTACATACACGGTTTGTGTATTCTTTGTCTTGTCCTTTGACCTGGGAGATCCTTGGGCAGGGCTCTGTGTGAATACTGAACCGAAATATAAGAAATTCATGAATTCCTTGTTCCATCACTGGCTAAAAAAAGCATTGATGTTTTTACAGGCTCTTTGGTACTTCACACTACTCCTTAAAGCAAGCAAACAATAAAACCATAAAAATTGACATTTTGTTTGACAAGGTGGGATAGTAAAGAACCAGTTTACCTGCCAGTGCTCAGAGACTTGCCTTCACATCTTTCTAGGAGAGCAAGTCTGTTTTCTTGTAAAGTTGTGCCTAGTTTTTCATTTGTAAATCTTCAGGAAACTGAAATATTGCAAAGACCAGAAGTTGTGCAAACTATTGCAGTAGATGCAGTATTTAGAAGGCAATGCTTTACTTGTATCTTTCTAAGTTTAAACTGAAAGCGCGCGTACTTGCATCTGTTTATGTTTCTGTAAAATATGGGCTTATTTTATTCCTTGCCTGGAGCTCCATGTCAGCAGTTGTCTTGGTGGAAACCTTTTCCTGTTTTGAGTTTGCTGTAGAAGTTTGTGGTTATTAGATTGCAAAGTATGTGAACTAAGAAAAGGAACATTGTGTCAGACCAGGCTAATCAGATCGCACACTGCACAGGGCTGACTGACTGGTTTGTCCTGGGACTTGGGACACAGTATTCCTTCTCACCCACACAGGAAAAAACCCAATTCTATACACAGATTTGCTCTCGTGGTTGGGCATTATGCAGAGTTGGTATTACTTTGCAGCATCAAGGCTTGTCCACTGCTGGAGGTGAAAGTGCATAGGCTTTGAATGAATGGACTCTTAAAGTTCGGTGGTTTTACTGTTCTTGCTCTGAAGGAGGCAATAAAGGGAAAGAAAGGGCCTGATGTGTTTAGGAGTAGTAAAGGGTCTCATCTGTGAAGTGAGAATATCTTTTCAAAGATTAATTTCTGGTGATAATTCCTCTCTTCTTTCCTTTGCCCTCTGCAGACCACTTCCAATGGTTTGGGGTCGATTGATGACATCGAAACAGGTAAAGACATTTCTCTTCTCTGATTTTTGTGATGTCAGTATGGTACCTGACCAGGCAGGCAGGCCTGAGAGGTTTGTGGTTTGCATTTGCATCTGTCTGAGTGCTCCTGACTTTGATAGCTAGGAGGAGGAAAAGATGATGGGAAGCAGGAGCATAAGGGGCTGTTACCTTAGCTGGTTTCCCCTCGTGTCTTCCAGATTTGCAGTCAGTTATTGAGGCACTGTCTGAGAGGAAAAAACAGGCTGAGCAGTTATTTACCTATACTGGTTTTTACCTAACCGGTATTTACCTAACCAGTTTTTTTTTTTATACCTATTTACCTCCTCCAGAAAAGCTTGCTGTCCAGGCCCAGTGAGGGACATCTCCAGGAATTAGAAGGGTCTGCAGATGTACAGAGCTTCCTCCAGTTCTGCTTTCTTAACGTTGAGCTTGGCGCAGCTTCTGAGATTCTTCTGTTATTCCCAGACAAAACAGTCTAGATAAAGTGAAGTTAAGGCTGTAGGCAGCTGTCTGTGCTCTGAGAACGTGCGGTCCTCCAGGTCGCTGAGATGGAGGAGTTCAAAATAAGGGGGTTGGGAAGGACCCAGGGGGAGCCTTGTGCTGCATTAGGCACAGAGGAGGAGCAGAGCAAGGGCCACGGGGTTGCTTTTCTCATGCCGGGAATCAAGTGACCTTAACTCTGCCCCTGTAGGAAGGCTGGCTGCGTGCTTTGCCCTTTGTTGTGTGCTGGAGCATTTTAATTGTGCCTCTGAGCGTGTCAGTCTCTGTTCTTTTGAAAGGTAGCTGCAGTGCTAAGTGTGCAGGCTTAGCACTGCAGATAGCTATCACTCTTTTTATAGAAAGACACTAATTTCATAATCAGGGTGCTCTGGTGTCTATTTTGGAAAATAACACATGTTAGCTCCCTGTTTCTGCAAGTTTTTATACTGCGAGCTTTTATCTTTTCCCTCCGGCTGGAAAATGGTAACAGAGGAGCAAAGTACCGTGGGGAATGTAGTAGTCCTTCTCTTCCGAGAACCAGGTACATTCACTACATGATGTTATGATGTGGAGTACCAGTAACCGAAAATCATAAAACCATGACACTGTTGAGTGCTGGTTCAGTAACAGAATGCTGCATGCGGGCACAAGACCCACTTGCACAGAACAAGGAGAGTTTTTCAGTTATTTGCTGTGCTAAGATGAGCTGGGCTCTCACTGCAGAATGAAGAGCAACTGCATCCAGGAGGCTCTTTGTCTCGTCAGGGCTTGGTGCAGGAGCAGCATGCCAGCTTCGCTGCAGCTCAGGCAGAGAGAACATTTTCTGCTAGATCTTTTCAAAACCACTGAAATGATGTGTTCCCCGCTGCCCTGAGATTGGCGTGCCATTAGGAGAGCTGTGGGTGCCAGGTGCCTTGAGTGAAACCCTTAACAAGGCTGTAGGGGGCTTTTGTTTATGATATTTTGGGGTGTTTTTTGTTGTTCCGTTTTTGGCTTTTTTGTGGTTTTTTTTTTTTTTTTTTTTTTTTTTTTGAGATGCAAACTCCTGTCGTTCCTTCCTCCATGAAGTCAGCTGATTAACTCAGCCCTGCCCTACACATCATGGCTCAGATATGGCTCAGTATGGCCTTTGGCGAGTAGACGCATGGGGGGAGCAACTGCTTTTTGGGATGCAGTGTGAGAAATTGGGCTTTTAAAAGCACTCTGTTCATTTCTGTCTGACAGGCAGGTGTGGCCAGGGAAGCTCCCGAGTGGGGAACGTGGTCTGCTAGTTTTGGTAGGAGCTCAGGAGAAGGAATGGGCAAGACCCTCAATGAACTCACAGTAATACATGCATGCGGCTTAGTGGTGTTGGAGCAGTGGCACAGGGGGGCAGGGATGTACTTGTGATCCGTTCATCAAGGAAGGCTTGTGGTTTTTGTTTTTTGAAGTTGGAGCAAACGTTAAAGTGAGCACAGGTAGTGCATGAGCTTTCTAGACGGACAGTAGACGTGGGCGTGGTGGTTAGTGAGGAAACTCAGTGTATGAGAGGAGACGTAGGGGAGGAGATCAGATGGACTGGAATGGGAGCAAGCAGCCGGAAGGAGGAGAGGGTTTGGGTAGTCACAGAGAGGGGAGCAGACATTTTTTCTGCTTGCAGGCAGTGGGGTCTCTTGGTTCCTTGCTCTTCTTCCCACTAACCTGTACCAAGCTGTGAGACATCCCTTATCTTTCTTTGCCTTTTCATCGTACATTCAGTTTTTCAGGGTTTGGGGCCTCTAAGGTCGTATGAGGGCATTTCTCTCTGCTTCCCAGTCTGACTGGGAACGAGAGAGTCTCATTCATTCCTTGGAGAAGGTCTGAACTTCTAGATCCCTTGAGTCTGTATCATTGTGAACCCTTTTATTCCCCTCTGCACGTGTCCCTGGCCCCTCCGGCATGTCCTGAACTTCTCGTTGGCCTTCAGAGGGATCTTGACAGTACTCCAGATTAAAACATCTGAAAAATGGGAAGGGACAAGCCGTCCCTTTGTGCTGAGGGAAATCTGGCTGCACTACCAGCGATGAGGCCAGCACCAAAGGGAAGCTGAATGGCTGGCTCCCGAGAGTGGCTGGAGGGTCCGCACCAAAGGGTGTTCAGCTGAGAGAATTCATCGCAGAGGAAGCATGGGGTTGGAGCCAGGCCTGATCTGAGAAACAGCTCTTCCTGTGTAACCAAGGGCATTTACAGCCTTCCTTTGAGCCACTCCACTGCCTGTGGTGGCTGAGTCCAGCTGCAATGCTGAAAAAGTGTGTTGGAGCCCATCAAGTACATGCGCTCTCCTTTAATTGCATGAATGAGTTTGTGGAGAGGAACCAGTATCTTGCTGTTTCCCCCCTGCCATTTCTTTGTCATTGCTTGGCCTCTAGTGCTTTGTACAGCAACCTAGGCTGCTGTCCTCCTGCTCACAACTCCAGGAGGAAAGGTTGCAGGGGGCAGTGTTGCCTTGGAAGTAAGGGGGCCCATGTGCCCGTGTCAGCTCTGCTGCGGAGTTGTTCAGGATTTGAGGTTTTGCAGGAATTGCTGGTTTGCTGAGCTTGCTCTA
This sequence comes from Numida meleagris, assembly GCF_002078875.1. Lineage (NCBI taxonomy): Eukaryota > Metazoa > Chordata > Aves > Galliformes > Numididae > Numida > Numida meleagris. The sequence continues at coordinate 50,407,868 of NC_034409.1, read as the reverse complement.
AGAAGGACATTGACACAGTCCTCAGACACTGAGTATGCAGTGTAGAGGATGGCACTGTGGCTCATTCGGTGCCCGTGAGAAAGGGGCGACAGCAGTCTTGCAAAGGCTGCCTACACAAAGCTTGTGCAGACAAGATTCAGTATCTCTTCTTGGATCAAGATTTGCATCTCAGAAGCTTGTCTAGTTTCTTTCCATTCTTCTCAATCCTTGAAAGCTGTTGTCACTACCTCCAAACTTTCCCTTGCTTATAGCTTTAGACCACCATAGGCACAGTGCAGCCACTGCTGTATGGATGGAGGTGGCAGCACCTTTTTCTGATTTCTTTTCTTTCATTCCAGGACATCTGCACAGGGGCAGAATTAAGGTAGTTTGGGTGCTTGGTTTGAGAACTGCAAATGTAATACTTCATTTCCTGATTTTCTAACATTTGAACTTCTTTTTAACCTTTAATTTTTTTTTTTCTGGAGAATAAAATGCTCTTCTGTAAAGAATATGTGCTTATAACCTTAACTTCACTTAACAGAGGTTTATTTTGCATGATGGGAACATCTTACCTTTTCAGTAGTATACCAGAGCAGTAAGGAAACCTTCGGAAAAATCCCTGCCTCTCTCCTGCCCCGACCCTTATCACACAAGTTTCTAAGGGGATGTTTGGTGCTGAGGTGTTGGGAGGAGCGTGGGGAGCATCCTCCCACCTGCAGACATCAGGAAGCACACAAGAGCAGGGGATTTTCCTGGGTAAAGACAGCTGAGTGAGGCTGATGGGACTTCAAGGGACACATTTTTAGCACAGCCTGGTGTGTGCTTCTGATCTCTGGCTCACCCCAGCAAGACCCTGTAGTTTTATCTTTTGCCATCCAGGATGCCTGAGGGTTTAGAGAGTGTGTGCGAATAAGCAAGCCTTCAGCTGGGATGTTAGAGCTCCAAGGAGCAGAGAAGGCAGTGGTCTCTGCCAAGTGCCTTATTGAGGAACACTAAAGAAAACACCAGGTGATGGGTTCTATAGAAATTGGATTATGTGCCCTTGGCCCTCTGTCCTGGACACAGCAAATTCAGTAGCTGGTCAGCCACAGGCTTTGTGGTTTTCTGGTTACTGCTTGACACATCCTGACAGTCAGTGTGTGCACTGGCCTTTAGAGCGTATTTCAGCTATCAGTGAGCCATCGGAGACTGAGAGCAAATATCAAAGAGCAAGAGCAGACCAGAGCCCCTCCTCTCTGGAAACAGGACATACTTGGTGTTTGTGATTTGACGTATTGGTTTTGCCAGGCTTTGCTCTGCTTGCATCCTCCTGGGTGACTGACTGTCTCTGTTTCTTCTCCATCGCAGACTGCTCTATGGACCTGCAGTGCCTGCCGGCTCCTGTGGCCACCTCCATCCCTGCGAGCGAGGGGCTGTCCCCTTTGCACTCAGATTCAGATGCAAAGGGCCTGCCTAGCTCGCTCCCTGCTGCCAGCCTGCTCCCATCTCCAGAGTGCGTGTCTCTGCCAGTGCCTGACAGTGTGGAGGACTTCACAGATGGGGACGTAATTGGGGAAGAACTGGACTCCCTCCTGGACTCCCTTGCTGAGGGGTCACCGTACCCTCTAGTAAGAGTGGACACTGCATGGTTCCCTTGCTGCTTGATCCAAATAGGTCTTTAGAGCTTACAGATATGTGTATTGCCTCTCTTTCTGTCACTCCTTCCTCCTAGCCCTTTCTCTAGCAAAACTCATTCATTCTTTCCCTTATTTCTGCAACTGGCTTGTGAGTATCTAAAGAGGCCGTCTCTAAGCCTGCTTTGCTGTGTGCAACTTCATGAAGCTGGCCCTCAGAGCTAACCAAGATGGCCTTCCCCAGCCATCACTTTCTCCCTGGCCTCTGGTGTCCATGGATTTGAAGCAGGCCTGAGAGTAGAAATGAGTGAGCTGAAGCAGGTGCAGTGGATATATTTTACTCAGTGGACATGCTCTAGTCTGTGTTGTGCAGACTGCATTCAGCCTGAGCTCTTTGCACAGGTCTAAGTGTTGCAGAAACAATCTCTACTGGTGCTTGTGTTGGATTTTAGTTGCCAGTACTGCAGATGTTATGTGAGTCAGCTTTGATCTGGAAGCAATATAACCACATTCAGGCAGGAAGGAACTTGAGGCGAAAAGCTCTGCTGAGAGGTGCCAAGAATAATGGTCATTACCCCAACCTTGGTGCTGTGTGTACTCAGCTGCACTATGTCTCGACTTGAACTGGTGCAGGTGCCCAGTGAAGGGCTCTGCCTTGTGGGCTGATGAGCTCTCGTGCTCCAGCACCTCCTCAGGGACCTCAGCCCAGACTGTGTGGTGCAGACAGGTGGGAAGGTCCGTGGGAGGTCTGCAGGCGGATGTTGCTGCTGGGTGTCCTTCTGCTTCAGATAATGGAGGACATGCTTGAGTGGGAGTCTGCTGGCTCCTTCTGTGTTCAGTCACTCCCTTCTTGTTTCTGATACGCTGCTTATTCTCTCCCTTCCCAATCTTAAAAGTCTCTGGTCCAGGGCACCATTCCCACCAACCTGCCAACGGAGATGCCCCAGCTGATCCCCGTGTTTCCAGGGGGAACTCCACTGCTGCCCCCGGTCGTGACAGCTAGCATCCCTGTCTCCACCCCGCTGCCACCTGCCTCCTTTGGCCTGGTGATGGATCCCACCAAACAGCTCTCCTCCTCCTCTGTTTTGGATGCCTTCGAGCCCCCGCCGGGGGGAAGTGGCGGCTCCATTTTAGATTCCCTGGATTCCCTGGACCTGCTCCCCTACACAGATTCACGTCTCGATGCCCTGGACTCCTTTGGAACAAGCAGAGGGTCGCTGGATGCCTTGGATTCCTTTGCCATTGGTAAGTGTGAAGCTTACAGTGTTTTGTGCTTCTTTACCCATGAAAGCATGCCAAGACTGTTTCCTTCAGTGCTGAGGTCTGTCCTGTAGCTGTCCTTGCCAGTGCTTCAGAACAGGAATATGAAAGTTAGAGAGGGGAGGGAATTGTTTTGAGCAGAGCAGCTGGGTATGTCTAGCTCAGGAGTCATAAGGAGGGCTGTAGGTGTGTAATCCCAGATAACTAGTATGTGTGTGCTATGAAATCTTGGAGGAGAAAGGAACACAAGATGTGTAATGAGGAGGAGCGAGGTCTAATTGTGGCTTGGTATCCAGGATACCTCCCTTGGCACAATTTACTCAACTATAAAGTGTTTCCTCCACCTTCTGTAGTGACTGTTGGACATCTGGGACCAAATGAGCAAAATCCTGGACTGTTTTAAATGAGATAGGACCTTTTTGCACTGGACTAGATGGTGATTCCTTGCCATCTCTGGCTTCAGGACAGTAAGCATCCTGTTGCACTGAGTACTTCATTCTCATGTCACAAGGAGCCAAATTGTGGAGGTCAGTGAGCAAAAAGCAAGTTTCCACCTGCTCCATGAGGGATGGCAGGCTTCTTCTTGGCTAGGTTGTCTGCTGTATTTCAGTACATTGGCACCAAAAATATTTTCAGAAGAACAGAGATTGGCCAGTCAGCATTTCAGCACTCCAGTTTACCTCAGGATTGGACTGCCTCAGAGCCTGCCACTTTAGGAATGTCAGAGCTCAGTGGCACAGAGTTGAGTTTAGTATGGTTCTGGGGACAAGAAGGCCTTTCCTGGAGTTTTTCCAAGAATTACATGGAGGATTTGGGTATAAAATACTAAAATGTTATTAAATAAAGAAAGCAGATTTATTTTGCAGGCATTTGTTTGTCTTTCTGTGAGCAGAACTACCTCTGAAAGTGAAATGATTGTTTTCTGTTTTGTATTTTTTCTTCCTTCTCTGGCCCAGAAGAAACCAGCCCTCAGGAACTGCAACACCCACCTGGCAGCCAAAAACCATCCCCCGTGGTGAGTGAGCCGCTCCCCCATGCTGATGTCCCAAGGTGCTCTGGAGCCAAGGTAGTAGTGACTTGGGTGAAGTAGGTAATTTGGGCCCCTCTTTTTAACCTGCCCCAGTGAGCATTTCCTTCCACCTTGTGACGAGGCAGGTAAAGATTTTCCCGGAGTCAAGAGGAAGACATTTGTTCCACCTTCGTTTTTCTCTGCAATTCTGCATATTGCCAAAGTAAACATGGTGTGACCTAGGTTGCAGAATCAATGTGGTATCAAGGAGGCCAGTGTGCTAATATGTCTGGGAGCCTCTTAACACTGAACTGTGGATCAGAGTAAACCCAGCTTTCTTAAGACTAGTGAAGTTCTTTACTCCTCTTTTGCCGCTGTCAGTCAGCTTTTCCAGGCTGTTCTGTTCCTGTCCCATGTCTCCAGACCTGGGGGAAAAGGATGTTGATGGTTAGCAAGTTCGGAACACTAATTGTTCTTCTTAGATATCTGTTCACCTATCCCTGTTACATTACTGTAGAGCAAAATCTTCGTCCTCAGATTAATCCCTGAAGACTCACTGATAAGTGGTTCCTTTTGTTTTCCAAGAAGCAGTGGGGTTGATTTGAGAGTTGGTTGTAATGGATGGAATGAGAATGAGTGAGTGGACATTTTGTTCTGTGTCTCATGATAGAAAACTGGTGTCCCTTACCAAGAGAGAAAGAGAACTGTCCTTGAGGTGATCATACTGTGCTTTGTTATTTTTGAAAAAGTTGCATGCAGCTTTTCAGGAAATGTCATTTCAGAATTGAATGTTTTGATGAGGAAGAAAATGAGGAAGTTTTTTGAGAGACTGGAGTGAGGTGTGAGGCTGGAGAGTTTTCTCAGCCATATGACTGCAGAGCTTAGAAGAGAAGTGTGTGTATTTTTGCGCAGGTCAGCCTTGGTGGGGTGAGTCACCCAGCTGTGCCCAAAGTCACCGAGCACCTGCTGTCCCAGCCAGAGCCAGTAATACCCAACACAGCCTTGCTGGTGAAGAACCCTCTGGCATCCACCCATGTCTTCAAACAAGCCTGTCACATCTGCTACCCCAAAACAGGTGATGTGTTTGCTCTGCCACCCAGAGCACTGGCCACGACAAAGCTTTGCCTTTCTCCTGGCTGATGGGGAGAGGCTGATGGAGTTCTTCTCTGCTATAGGGCCCAAGGCTGGTGATTACACCTATCGAGAAGGCTTGGAGCACAAATGCAAGCGAGACATCCTGTTGGGCAGGCTGAAGAACTCAGAAGACAAGACTTGGAAGAGGATCCGTCCTCGCCCAACCAAAACCAACTTTGTAGGATCATATTACCTGTGCAAAGGTGATCTGGGGGGGATAGAGATGTTGGTGGCTGGGAAGGGGTTGTACGGTGTGGGCCAGGGGGTCTGGAAGGGGACTTCCTATTGGTCTTGTCTGCTGTCCCTGGGTTCTTCCTGTCCCATCAGTAGCCCACGGACTGTAAGGCCCAGTACAGTCAAAGGAGATGAACTCCCATGCTGTGGAGAATGGGCAGCGTAAAAAGTGGTGGAGCATGAGTTGCGAAGGCACAGTGTGGTGCTGTGCATAGCCAAGGACTTGGAGCTGCTCTGTTAATGCAGGCTTTGCTGAGAACCTGGCTAGCAGCCATATAGGGGGTCAATGGTTTGGCCTAGGGAAAAGCTTCTTTGCTCCAACTCATCCCTTGGGTCACGTTTAATGTAACTGGTCTGGTCCCTGAGGCAGCGTCATTGGAAAGCACCAAGGTGGGGAGAGAGCTCCAAGATAGTGGACCTCCTTATTTCTTGGAGCTCCTTAGTTCTGGGCTGCTAGAATCTGGATTGGCTTTAAAAAGGGTTGGTTAAATTGCAGTCTGTCATTGACCAAGCATAGCATTAAAGCAGGTCTCCAGTTTCCACAACAGATTGTACATCTTCTTGAGATTGTCACCACTTAGAGGTGTGCATTAACTTTACTGAATGGCTTGGTGTAAGCAAACTTGGAGGGGAGATGTCTTTTTCTTTAACTCTGTGTTTTCTTGCTTTCAGCTCCTTGTGAGGTGTGGGCAGTGGGAGGAGACGAAAGAGAGCTTAGTTTCTGACTGGGCCGCCCTCCCTGTGTGGTGGTGTGTGCTGTTTGTTGCTTTGTAGATATGCTTAACAAGCAGGACTGTAAGTACGGGGATAACTGCACCTTCGCGTACCACCAGGAAGAGATCGACGTGTGGACGGAGGAGAGGAAGGGGACTCTCAACCGTGACCTCCTCTTTGACCCACTAGGTGGGATCAAGCAGAGCAACCTCACCATTGCCAAGCTCCTGAAGGAACATCAAGGCATCTTCACCTTCCTCTGTGAGGTACGGAGCTGGTGGGAGGGAGTGGGCACCTTCGGCATCTCCTCAGTGTACATCTGGACCATTGTCATGTCCCAGCCAGTGCTCGGTACCCAGAAGGGCAGTGAGCAATGGATGCAGCCATATAGGAGGAGGGTGAGGCAGTTTTCCTCGCCCATCCAGCTGCCTGAGGTGCATACAGCCACATGGGACCACTTTCCTCTTCCTTCTTGCTCTGTCTTGAGTTGTTGTTTTGAAGTGTAACTTGGCTCTATCTGTTTTAAAAATCAGAATCCCACAATGCAGCAGCTTTCCACTTGATGTCTGTGCTGAGGCACTGCCTTGGTCAGTTAGAGATTAACTCTTAGTCTTTTGACACACCGCAGCATAGAATTCCCTGGGTTGGCAGTGTTATATGTGAAGAAACATGTTCTTAGCTGCAACTGTTGCATTTTTTTCTTTTCCCCTCTGTTTCTCCTCATTGTTTCCTCCTTGTTCTTGCTCTGTTGTCCAACTGGAAAAGAATATGTGGCTCTGACCAAAATGTTTCCAACCACAGTGGAAAATACTGTGGAAAATAAGCAAAAATGTTGTCCTGAAGCTTTTCCAAAAGTTCGCTTACTTTATTCTAATGCCCTACCATGAGGTTTTCACCAGGCTTGTTCTAACTTTGAACATTAGAATAGGCTGGCTCTGGTTCTTCTTCCCCTTCCAAGTGAAATGGCTCTGCTTTACTTCTCTATAAGGCTTTCCCAGCACGCTAATTCTTCTCTTCTCAGATTTGCTTTGACAGCAAACCCCGGATTATCAGCAAAGGGACCAAGGACACGCCATCTGTCTGCTCCAACCTCTCTGCCAAACACAGTTTCCATGACAACAAGTGAGTCAAAGTTGGTTGTGCTGATGGGATCAATCTCTCACATGTCCAGCCAGTTTAACTCCAACCTCCTGGTCTCTTTCTTTCTTTCTTTCCCATGGGTTACAATTGTAACCAGCTCAAAGTATGATCAGTAATGCTGTATGCCTCTCCCTCTATGTTTGCTGCTGATGCTAAGGGATTTGAGGCATGAGCAAAGCCCTTTCGAAGTCAACCTGAGTTTTCCATTGACTTAGTTTGCCTTTTGAGTTTGGCCTTTACGTAAAGGTCAAGCCAAAGATCCTTTAGCTCAGGATTCTGCCTCTGACTGGCTGATAATGAATGTTTAGGAAAACAAGTATAAGAAGCATGTCAAGTACGCAGTAACACAACCCCTCCTGGCTCCTGGCAACCTGAGACTTAGGGACTTTGCTGAGCCAGAGGAGTTTGTATATTTGCTTCATGTTTTTGAAACGTATCTGATTTCTGAACTTGAACTTGTCACCCATGGGCTGAGGAGATTGCAGATATCTGCCTAGAGTTGAGACAGACTGAGAGGCCAGCAACTTGGTTTCCCAGGTGTTTTCCTAGAGTTTGCGTCTTCTAGAGCTGATCTTCTGTGTCCTTTTCCCGTTCAGTCAAATGTATGAAAACCAGATGTGAGGAGGAGGAGGAGGAGATTTGGTGCTCTGATGACTCACATTTCTCTGGCCTGGCTGTAGGTGTCTGGTCCACATTGTACGTTCCACATCCCTGAAATACTCCAAGATCCGTCAGTTCCAGGAACACTTCCAGTTTGATGTGTGCCGGCATGAAGTGCGCTATGGCTGCCTGCGCGAGGACAGCTGCCACTTTGCTCATAGTTTCATTGAGCTCAAGGTCTGGCTGCTACAGCAGTATTCAGGTGAGTGTGGCTTGGTGCAGGACTGGCAATCATAGAATCATGGAATCATAGGATTGCTCAGGTTGGAAAGGACCTTCGAGATCATCAAGTCCAACCACTCCATCACCAAGAGGTGATACATACACCTGAGTTTCTTCTAGCATGTGCCTGGAGCCGGGTGAGAGGGGAAGGAGGTGATGGAAGAGAAGACTGTGGGGAGACCTCATTGCTCTCTTCAAATACCTAAAAGGTGATTGCAGTGAGAGCGGGGCTGGTCTCTTCTCGGTAGTGATAGGTGACAGGACAAGGGGAAATGGCCTCAAGTTGCGCCAGGGAAGGTTTAGGTTGGATATCAGGAAAAAATTCTCTACAGAAAGGGTTGTTAAGCACTGGAATAGGCTCCCAGGGAGGTGGTTGAGTTACCTTCCCTGAATGTGTTTAAAAACCGTTTGGATGTGGTGCTCGGGGACATGATTTAGCGGTGGGTTGTAAGAGCAGTATGTTTAGGTTGCGGTTGGACTTGATGATCTTGAAGGTCCTTTCCAACCTGAGCAATTCTATGATTCTGTGTGGGAGTGCTGAGTTGTTGTTGCTCACTTGTGCATATGCTTAATCTCTCTCCTCAGGAGACACAGAAAATAGTGCCAAAGGGTTCTGTGAGATGATTTGGCCTTCGTCCTTTTACAGGAGTTACTGTAAACTGCAGACCAGGAGGCTTTTCTTTTGGGACCAACTATATAAGTTGAAATGATTGTTAGGTAGAGATGAATCCTCAAAGCTTTTGTGATGCATAAATCTCGCGGAAGATCCTAAACAGCAGTTGGGACTTGGAATGAACATCTGACGCAACGAGAATAGCAGTATGCACAGGTGACAAAGCAGTTACAAAAGGCAGACTGTGCATCTCTAGTTTCTCTGAACAAATTCACCAACAGCGTGAAATGGCAAGATAGTTGATGTTTCCCAAAAAGTCTTTGATGATGTACCTCAGAGGAGGCTACTACAGGAATTATGTTCAGATCACTCATGCAATTACACTGCCACATCTGTCATTTTCACTCCTCTCTCTCTCTCTGGCAATGCTGGAGGGTTTTTCTTGCTGCTCTCCTGTTAACTGAGTAGATGTTGGTCCACCCACAAAGTTGCCTGGATGTTTTTTTGCCACAGGGTCTTGTTTAGTGCAGAATCCAGCCTGGTAATGGGAATGCTTTAGAGAGGAAACGTTTTAGATTTTCCTTACCATTCTTTGATGTAATTGGAGGCGACTAACTCAGTTTACTGTTCAACTCCCTGTCACTGTAGTTCATACAGTCCTTAGCCTTGACTTGGCTCATCAAGCACACTGTGGCAAATGCCATCTTTATTCTTCCCAATTGCTTCACTTACTTGTGGCCACTGGAAATAAAAAAGTTACAACACTGGTGTTTCTAAGACGATGTGTTGCTTGTGAGCCATATGCAGGATTACTCCACTAAATGCTCATGATAGTGTGTGTAGTACTCCGAGCTCTCTAGTATTCAAGCACCCTGCTCTTTTCATCACCCCATATTTATTTTTTATTTTTAGAAGTTTCTTTGCTCCCTCTCTCCTTCTTCATTCCTCTTCTGCCTGTAGAAGAAATTGGTTGATTTTTGCCTCTTGCCTCCTTTTATTGAAGGAGTCACTTTCAAAAGAGAAGCTGAGGAGATAAAGCAAGCTATAAGTTTAGCTGCAGAGGTGATCAGTAAGTCTTGTGCTTATTCTTATCTTTTCCAACAACAGGATAGCCATAATCTTTTTGATTTTTCTGCAAAGTTGTGGATACGAGCCTGTTCTTCTTCTGAATTTTCCTTTCTAGAGTGGCAGATGATTACCTCTCTTAAGTACAGTCCTTGTTAAGGCAACGGATGAAAGGTGGTTGTCACCAGTCTCTGAGGAGGCCTTAGCCTTGGAGCAGAGAGCGTGATTTTAGTGCTCTGCAGAAATAGGAAGGGAGCATCCATCATTCATAGCAGCTTGCATTTGAAACCAGTGGGCTGCTGCATTTCACAGTCATTTGAGCTTTTACAGCGCATGTGGCTTTGTTCATGGGGATAATGGATTGTACTTGCAGAGTGAAGGTTCCCATGATTTGAAAATGTGAGCAGGGAGGACTGCTTCTTTCTTCAGTGTGGCCACTCATGGACATACCTTGCTATCTCTTTCTGTCATTGGAAATCAGAGCCTTTGTGCTCACTAGTGATGTTGCAAAAGATGCTGAAGTGTTAAAGATAATCAGCATATGGGCCTTTTGCTTTCCAGAGTTTCTCTTTGGGACAGTTCATGCTTTGTATTGGAAAACATCGTTTCATATCTGGGAGTGTTTTCCAACCACTCCATTTCTAGACTGTATTGTTGAATTAGTTTAGATTTCTGGGAGTGGGAGAAGGCAGTCACTTGCTAAGGACTTCATCTGAAATTCAGTCTTCTGACAGGAGCTGTTTATCTTTTTCCTGCTGTTTCTGCATGCCCAGGGTCACAGTGCAGGAGTGAAGAATGGAGATGATGGAGGTTGCTTTGGCCCTTTCTCTGCCAGATCCCGTGCAGTGAATAACTCTTCGCTGTTGTTTTCCCAGCTTTGTAGTTTTTGCCCCCAAAGTATAGATCAGAGCTATGTCCAGCCCTGGACTACTTAGACATGAGAGAGAGAGTTGCAGTTTTACTAACTCTATGTAGTGTCTTTTGGGATTAACAGCTAACAAGGAGAAAAATCTACAAACAGCTCTGATCGGGGAGTACCAGCCAGGCAGCAGCTGCCATTTTGGAGGCCTTGGCAAAACTTCCTGGAGAAAGTCCTTTAATCCTGCCCAAACCCTGTACAAACAGCAGTATTATTGTCTGGCAGGGATTTGGACAGCTGAAATCACAGATGGGGAAACTGAGGTCAGGTCTGCTGTGGCTAACGCAAGTTGCGCACAACCTAAGCTGAGATGAAAACTTGTGTTTGCTGGCCCTTATGTTCTGGAACATACTGACTCAAAAGAATCAGAGATCATGTCCATGTAGCATGCCTAGGGAATACCAAATTTTGATAATAGAAGCTGTTGGTAAAAGCAAAGCAAGCAATTTTTCAAACCCGCTGGGCTGGGAGTGCTGCACCAAGGCCACCTTCAGCATCCCACTTGTTACAGTCAACTGGCAGTTGTAAGATTCTTCTTCAGTTTGTTTTGGCAGGTATCTCAGGTCTTTACAGCACTTACTTAAATAACATAGCTTATCTCTAACAGAGCCAGTTCTCACATTAACCAGCCAGTTCCTATTCTTACATACTTTTCTTTTGATGTTTAGTGCTCTGAGAATTGCAGCACCCATCTAATCTGGTTGGTGCTGACTGAGGCTGTCACTTCACCACGTGAGTTGGCCAGGAGCTAATTCCTTAGGTGAAGTCTGACCAACCCTTCTTCTTGTTGGCTGATGCGTTTCTGATTCCTGCAACGTTGCAGATCTTTTCTTGCTGGTTACAGAGAAGCAGCTGTTTCTTTGTTGGTTTTGCACTTTTGGTCTTTCCTTTCTACCTTGGCTGGACTATTGAAATTCAGCTTTTTTCTTCACTTATTGATTGATGAACACTCAACTTGATGTGCGTAGCAGGCTAATTAATCCTAGCAGGGATTAGGTGAGAATTCTGGGGGCTTGGAGATTCTAGGTGCCTCAGACAGTGGGATATCTGTAATCTTCCAAGCTAATGGCAAAAACTCCAGTATACAATAGATCAACAGTAACAAAGTGTCATCTTTTTAGCCTTGAGTAGATCTGTTGGTTTGGTGTTGGTCAAGGTCTTGATCCCTAGTCAAGAATCGGCATCTTGGAGGCAGCATCAAAGTTCTTTGCACACAGTCTGAGAATAATGCGAGATCTGAATACGTTCAGAAGACCAAACTCTTCCCATTTTGTCTGGTTGGAGTGAGAGTGCTGGAGAGAGATCCTCCCCTACCTTGTTTTTTGAATAGGTTTTATGGAAGAGCTGAATCCCCTCACAACCCACCTCCTGGTGTTCCTGGTGGGACTGCTGGGAGCTGTTCCTAAGGAGTTCCTAAGCCCTGGAAGTCCTGCTGGCCCTCCCTCCCTCTCTTCCATTGGCCAAAGTGGAGTAGCTCAGTCCTGTCTCCTCTTTCTTGTTCCCAGGAATGACCCACGAAGATATTGTGCAGGAATCTAAGAAGTACTGGCAACAGATGGAGGCACATGCCAGCAAACCAACCAACAGCATGGTAAGGTGCATCTCAGGCTTGCAGCCTGGTTTTGCTCCTAACTGTTCCAGCACTTTTTCTCTCTTTTCCTCCCACTATTGTGCCTTATGGCTGACAGGTCCCAGCAAACCAGGGTGGCCGCTGAAGAGGAGGACAGCTGTGAGCTTTCTGTTTTGCAGCGCTTGTGATGATCGTTGCACCTTGTTTAGCAGCCCTGTATCTGCTCATTTCAGTGGTGGGGAGAAGCCTTCAGAGCAGAGAGGGCAACACACAGAGAATGGTGCTTCTTGTGACATCTTGCTAGTGAAACTGAGAGACTGTGGGGGCCCTGTCCACACAGAGTGGGGATCAAAGGGGTCCTGCTGCCCTTTAGTGGCCAAGGGATGATATGGCAAGTTGGAAGAACTGTAAGAAATGACTTATGATCCATGGGACTACTCTTAACACAGGAGTGTGTGGAACTTGTGGCTCAGGTGCTGTTGTGGCTGGTCAGAGACCTTGGAGGCGCCTTGACGGGATGACAATGTGAACTTTGTCTCTGCTTTGTTCCACCAGTCTCTCAGTATGGGAAAAGGTGTCTTTGGCTGCTCTTGAAGCACTGCCAAGAGATTTCTCTGGAGAGGCATGTTATAAACAGAGGGCACCTCTTTGTTTGCTTTATTCCAGCTCAATGGCTGTGGGTGGTGCCACCTTATCCTTTCATTTCCTCCAAGGAGGTGTTCTGTAGCATAGGAGCAGAGCCCACCTAGTGAGGTTGATTCCTAGCCCTGAGATTGAACTAGAGCAGTTTTTGCCATTAGAACAGGGATTCTCTGTTCCTTAGTTACTTTCAAAAGATAAATCAGATGAGATGAGAAATGTTGTGCCTCCTAGCAAGCTTACAGGGGTAGGAGCAATCCTCTCCCCTGCAAAATGGTGGGGAAAGCGTCGTGAATCCATTTTGTTCCCACCTTTTGGGGGCCTAAACCCACCACTGCTTGGCCTGTGCCTTAATGCTGGGGCAAGAGTGACTCACCTTTGTTTGGGACCTCCCACCAAGAGTCCCCTTGCACCACCAAATACAGCTTCTGAGTGCCCTGGTAGAAGATGTTTTGTAGGACAGAGGTCTGAAGAACTCACATGGTGCGTGGCAGCTTTTTTTGGCTAGGTCACAAGCCACCAGAAGTATTCTGAAGGCCGTAGGGTGCCGATGCTGGGAAAAGCAGCTGTGATCAGTATGGGTTAGCCCACTAGGAAAGACTCAGGTGACTTCCAGTGATGCTCTCAGTGGGCTGTATGCCCAGCTATCTACTGGTTATGCTGCATGAGATGGAGTCTTCTTTGAGGAAATGCTCACGTGCATATTCTGCTGTCATGGTCTGAAATGACTGGGGGAGAAGGTGCTGACTGAGGAATGAGAAGCAGAAGTCGGGAGTAACCAAGGTCACTAGTTCCCAAAGCTGTCTGACTTGCCTAAGTAACTTGTTCTAACCTGTCAGGAAACTGTAGGTTTGGTCCTGAAGGTAGGAGGTAAGTTTTTACCACCTGTATTATATGAGAAGTGAAAAATCTGAATGGTCCCATCCGACAGAGCTGCCTATGCTGTCTTTCTAGCCTGGCCTGGAGGCAGAGACAGATACCTGCTTCTCCACAGGGGAGGAAACTAAGTGTGAATCTGCAGCAGTTTGTGACAGTAGTTGGATTTATCTCAGCAGTCCCTGCCCCATGGAGAATGAAGTCTAGTGACTGGTTCTGTCCTGCCTGCAGTCTTTCTGCCAGCGTTTTCCAGAAAGCTCTGTCTTGTCATTCTCTGTATAATGTTGGAGTAAAACAATATCGATGGACAGCTGGACATCAAGTTCACCTTACACCAGAGGTGCTGCTGTTAGAAGAATAAGCGGTATGCAAGGCATGGTCAGAGCAGGTCCACTGAAGCATGTGAGCTCTAGATGCTGAGTAAGGGTTTCATTTCTGGCTGCTAGGGCTTGCAGAAGGCAGAGGCGGAGGAAGAGAAATGTCAGAGCCTGTTACATCAGCCATCAGGATGGGCAGAGGGCTATAGTTTCTGAGACCTGCGGGCAATGTTTCATATTGATGGTCAATGCAAAGTCTGGTTGCATCTCACCCATGCCTCGTGCAGAGCTGGATTTACCCTGAGCCCTTCCAGGACTTCAGTTTGTTCAGAGGCAAAGCAGCAGCCTTGTTGGTACAGTCAGAACGTGCTTACTAGTGGCACCATCAGTTATCTGTAGGACTTGGCAGCCTATCACTGGGCAGGGAGACAGTCAAGTCAATCAGACAACTGTATTTGCAGTAGCAGACTATGGCTTGGGCATCAGCACATATTCAGGCTGAGGGCTCTGCTCTGGGATGAGACACAGGCTTGCTGCTGGAGACCCTGGCGGCAGGAATAATGTATCTGTTGAGAGATGTTTACTTTTGCCATTATGTTCCCCAGTTCAAGCAGGCTAATGTGATGCAGAGTTTTCTCAGTGTCCTTCCAGCTTTTGAAGTTGGCTGCCTGGCAAAGACAACTTCCCAGGACTGCTGTAAAAGCAGACCTCTTCTTCCCATCATCCAGTGTGATCCACGCTTGCCCTGGTGCCCTGTGGTCAGCGGAAGCAAAGTTCTTCCCAGGGATTTTGCAGCAGTTTTGTCACGGCTGCCAGTTGGATGCAGCAGCTGGGGGCCATCCAGTTGTGGAGAAGAGAGGCAGCAGCATACAGGCACCTGGCGGCCATGATGACACACAAGATTTAGCAAGAAATGGAAGACTATGATACACTTCTTGCTAAATACTTGGCAGGGAGGTCATACTTGGTCCCATGTATTTGGTCCCATGTAGGCTGCTATAGGAATAAGCCCCGTGGCTGCTGATGGAAGAGGGAGCCATCAGGAGGGACTGTTGTAGGTAGATGGGTGTCCTCGACTCTTGGTGCACCCCAGGAACTGAGGGGTTTAAGCCCTCATTTTTTCTGTTTCTCAAGGGCTGTTTTGTTTCACCCCACTGGTCAGCTGCAGAACCACCATGCAAACTAGCCCCAGAATTAGCAACTTCAGCAGAGGGAGGAAAGGATCATCCTTCCCTATCACAAGGGATACTTTTGACTAAATACAGCTCACTCCGGTGACTGAGTAATCCGGGCCGCTGTGTTGTCCCCAGGGGCACACAGATCCTCCGGAGAGCACTTTAGTACAACTGAAAGGAGTTTCAGTAGCTGGGAGACACAAGTGGCAGTGCTGGGGCTTTGCTTTTTGCAAAGCCTGAA
The DNA here is from genome assembly GCF_002078875.1 of Numida meleagris. Lineage (NCBI taxonomy): Eukaryota > Metazoa > Chordata > Aves > Galliformes > Numididae > Numida > Numida meleagris. Next base: position 50,392,485 of record NC_034409.1, on the reverse strand, counting down.
GTGGAGAACTGTTGTGCCAAAGACTTTTGTTTATTTGGTTGCCATGGTGCATAGCTAACACTATATTGTCTGGCTTTAGAACAAGGGGTGGTGCCACAGCCGGAGGCACTTTTGCCTGGCTTGGTCTGCTAGAGCCTCATGTGATACTAATTTCCACACTGCTGTTTATCAGCAGCCTGCCAGGTATGTGTCTTGCCTTTACAAATACAGTCAAGTAGTGGCAACAGCAGCAGCTTTGATTTCTGTTTTACTCCTAATCCCCTGGGAGCATACATGCCCACTGGATTATTGACCAGCAGTTGGCATGACTCTCACGAAGAAATGCACAGCGCTTCTTTTTGTCAAGAATGTCTGAAAAAGCAGCCTAGAGCACCAGAGTTACCTGAGAAACATGTTCTCTCTCTCTTCGATCTATTGTGACTTGTGGAGCCACTCAATTTTTCCTTTTCCTGGGTCAGTAGATTTGAGCTGAGCTTTCTGGCTGTGCTGCGGAATCTGTTGCCTTGTGGATTATATGGCGGATAGCATTGGGATGATAAAAGCCAGTTTCCAGCAGTGCTGTTTTGTTATTTCAGCCCCCGTAGCTATGGTGGGTCAGTGGCAAGCTGTAATTTTCTTTGAACAACAAGTGGAGACACCTTACTGCCTTCAGTGATATCCCAGACCTCAACCCTGCTCATCCCACAGCTGGGCACTTTAATGTGTTCGTGGTGTTCACCAGTGTTGGTGAAGGCCAACAGATGAACAAGTCACATGCCAGATGCCACCAGAAAGGCCACCTTGCAGACAAGTAGGCCAGAATCAGTGCTGCTTTGCAAGAGCGATGGTGGTTCTCCAGAAGAGTCCTTTTGCAGTGAAGACCTCTTTCAGTCAGCACAGACAAAGGTCAGCTCTTTGGATAGCTTTTCACAGAGCCGGAGGGCCTTTGTCTGCCAGATCTACTTTGAAACACTGGGTCTGGAGGATGCAGAGTGGTAATCAGTAGCTTATGTAGTGTTTCCTGGGAGATAGTTTGATCCTGCACCACCCTGCATTTGCTGTTTTCCTTGTGCCAGGTGATGCGCGCAGGATCCACACTACTACTGGTGCTGGCAGAAGCCCACTCCTCTGGGACACTGCTTGCCTGTCTGCTCCTTATGAGATGCTTGGGGTTAGAAGTGAAGGCATGGCAGCTGTGGGAGCTGGTTGCGTGGTTAGCAGCTAGTGAGCTGCTTTCTGATACATAACCTTTGTGCTTCATGGTTGGCTCAATCACCAGGATGTTCTTTTAGGTTCTTGCTTGTACCCTCACATATACCCATGCCCAGAGCTGCTGGCATGCGGTCAGGTTTGCTCTTTGATTTGGAAATGAACAGGAGACACTAGCATTGTGTCTTCCAGTGATGGTATAAAATCTAAATGACTTTTCAGAGATTTGCTGAGATAACGCAAGGCAGTGGTGATACGGGACTTGCTCAGGTTGTTGGTTTTTTTCCCCGCACAATCTGTTGGTCGTAATCCCAAAGCAGCCACTCACGATGATGACAGGGTAGAAGGCCAATTAAGCTAAGTGGCTGAGAGGATATGAAGTGTGGGTGTTTATGGTTGTACCTCTGTCTAGAGATTGTAATTAACTGCCTGTGAAACCCATGGCAAGGGAACTTTGAGGGATGGAAACCTGCCCAGAAATGGCTTTGAAAAGTATTAACAAGAGGACCCTACTCTGACTTTGGTGTTTCACGTGCTACGTGTAACATGAGCCTCTTGGTCCGAAAGCAGCTCCTGCCTCATGTCACAGCCTGGCTTCCTCCCCAGCAGCTCCTCAAGCTGTGCAACAAAGCTCTCTCCGTGCATAGCAAGGAGGACGTGGGTTGTCCTCCCTGCGGGGAAGCAGGGCTTAAGCACTGGGGCAGGTCTTGCAGAGCTTGTCTGTACATGGAGATATGCTGCAGGGGTTTGGCAGCCAGGCCTGGTCAGTGCTGGAAGTTGCCAGGCTGGCTGCGCTCTTGGCCAGGAGTCAAAACTCAGGAAATCATGCTGAAGCAAGCTCTAGTTTTGCTCCTGTCTGGTATCTCGATGGGCCACCAGCTAGCTAACTCTGGTGAAGGGGAGCTGGGCTGTCTCTGTTTTAATCCAGCTAGTCGCTGGCACATGAGTGCGCCGGGAGCTGCCACTGTGGCATTTCAGGGAGTATGTTTTGGTTCTGTTTGCCTGAGGTGCTGGTTCTCTTCCCCAGGCTTCTCCCCGGGCTCCCGCGTCAAGCACCTTTGACCTCCAGATGAAATTTGTGTGTGGCCAGTGCTGGAGGAACGGACAGCTGGTGGAGCCAGATAAAGACCTCAAGTACTGTAGTGCCAAAGCCCGCCATTGGTGAGCAACGCAACCTCCTCTTTCTCCCACCCCTCCTGAAGGGCAGGAATTTCTCCTCTTACATTCTCCAAGGCTTCATTTGGCATTGTTGGAAGAGGTTGTAAGGTTTCCTAGCAGCCTCTTTGTCCTCAGGGTGTTTTATAGTGAGCATTGCAGGTAGCAATTCTCCAGTTTCCAGCTCTCTTCATTACTGCTTGTACCTGCTGCCAGCACTGTGCATGGTCCATCACAGCCAGACTCTTAATCCTAGTGCTTGCAGTCCTGCTCCTGCAATTCCCTTTCCCCCAGCTGCTATCATTCCTCCTTAGCAAGGTCACTAAGATTGTTCTGCTCTGCGCTTGTTTATACTCGGTGCTGTTTGAAGGTGTCTGTCGTGTCACTATTAGCAATTATTCAAGGCATACTGCTTCTTTTTAAATTAGTTTCCTTGGCCCTTTCCTTGCTTTTGTTGCTCTTCTGTGATGTAAGTCTTGTCTGCTTGTACCTCCTAGTTACCTGGGGCCCGTTGGGTTTGATAGAAAGGGAATATTGGCTGGAAAGGGGCCACTGGTCCATGGAAACTGCGGCCCCTCTCACCCAGGCAACTTGGCAGCACAGGATGGAAAGGTTTATAGGACATCGGTTCTCAAGACTCAAGCCACAAAGGCACAGTTCAGCGTCCTATTGCAAGTGTAAGACCTTGATGAAAAAGACACAGAGGCAGGAGTTGCTGGAGGAAGTGAGGAGGATTACTTCCTGAAATGGGAAGATAATACCTCTGTGCAGCTGCTGAACAGACCTGGGGCTTTTGCCCAGGGTATCTCCTCATGATCACTTGCTGGTGCTGCCTGAGAATTAGTACTTAATGTTCATAAGACAGTGCTTGTAATGACTTGCATTTCTACTGCACCTTTCACGCAGAAAATATTCCCAAATGTTTTTCATGGATCTTGTTGCACAAGAATTGGCTGTGTGAAAGGGTGGAACGCAGCTATTTAGTAATCTGTGGTGATGCCAAGCAAGATGTGGAGGAAACTTTTGTGGCTTTACGAAAAGATATATCCCAGAAAACATGTAAGAAGTACAGAGAGAAGTCTGCCTAAACACCCTGCTTCTGACTTCTCTGCCAATGATGTGGATATCTAGGAGCAGATAGGTAGTGGCAGGAACACGCTGAACTGGATGGTCTGGTCATCTCCCATCTACCATCTCCCAGTTCAAGGGATCTCTGAGGAAAACAAAGCTTTGTTTTGCTCTGCCTTTTACCTCTATTGATTTATTCTCTCTTCCTTAGTTGGACAAAGGAACGTCGAGTTCTGCTGGTGATGTCCAAAGCGAAAAAGAAGTGGGTGTCTGTCCGACCACTGCCTTCCATCCGCAACTTCCCACAGCAATATGATGTAAGCCCCATAAATGGCTCGGCCAGGTGCCCCTTCCCTCCCAGCATTGTGCAGTGCTTTGAGGCGTGCTCCATTGTAGACCTGGCTGGGAAACAGGCACATGATGTTGGCTGAGGTGTGAGAGCAGGACAAACTGAAGACAGAGAGATCTCAGATGCATCCAGCAAAAGAGTGAAGCAAGAAAAGGAGCAGCACTCATTTGAAACACTCAGTTACATGCGTATGCAAGTTTCTGTCGCTGTTCTTAATGCAGTCACCGTCTCTAGGACTGGTTGCCACAGGGTTTGGAGATGAGGTTTAAGTCTTCCCGTAGGTCAGAGTTTCTCAATGTGGGTGAGAGGCGAGATGGAGTACTGGGGAGAAGTCTATCCCTGCCTTTGCTGTGTCTGGGCTGCTGTCTATTGTGAAACTTGCCCAAATTGTGTTTTGAAAGCAAAACTAAGAACTCAGCTAAAAAGCCTTGTGCTATGAGGAAGACAATAGATATCCAAGCTCTACCCCCAACTCCAAGTATGGCAAACAGTTATCGCTCCCTCCCTCTCTTTTCCTTTCTCCCTAAAAAGAGAAAGCTCCTATCCCTCCTGCCCCATGGGATCCCCTGTATCCATGTCCAGCTGCAAGGCCATCTGTGAGGTCTTTGGCACTCTCCAGTTGAGGGCCTGTTGCGAGAGCTGAGAGGGTGCAGCAAGTTTATTGTGGTTGCTGCAGTAGTAGATGGGGCCAGAAGATGAGTTGAGGATCACACAACAAAGGCAGGTTGGCATAGGTCCATCTTTGCCTGCTTGGAGATGGCTGTAGAATGTGTCATCTTTGAGGCCAGCAGTGTGACCGGCAGGAGACACTGTTGGGCTAATCCAGGTTGCTCCCTGCCGTCCTCCCCAGGGCCAGTTGCATATGGGAAGGACACTAAGAGAGAGGCCAGGTGCTGAACTGAGCTGCCTCTGCGTTTGTAGGGAAATCTTACCTTTCATGTCATCAGGAGCTTGAGGAAAAGAGGCGTGAGTTAATGACATATGATGTGTTCTGTTTTGTGACATCTCCTATGTGCAGTTTAACACCCTTATTGTTTTTTTGAGCCCATTTTCCCCTGTAGCGAGGAATGTTTGTGCAGATGCTAAATTTTGCTCTCTGTCTTTTAACAGTTGTGTATCCATGCACAAAATGGCAGGAAATGCCAGTATGTGGGCAACTGCTCCTTCGCCCATAGTCCTGAGGAGAGAGACATGTGGACCTTCATGAAGGAAAATAAAAGTGAGTGGGGTAAACGTGGGCTGTGGATGCAGGGTCTGTTCAGACTTATTCCTGATAAGCTGTTGCCCTGGCAGTTCCCCAAAAAAGCTTCAGTGTCGCTGACATCAGCTGAACCCTGCACAGCTCTGTGCCCATGGGAGCCGTGGCAGGGCTCGTGGAGGCACCACCAGCTCTCTGTCAGCTGTTGTTTATTCAGACCAACAGCGAGCTGGGGAAAAAGATTCTTTGCAATGCCTAGTTGTTCAGGTGCTCACCTAGCTCTGGTGGGAGCTGCTGGAAAGCTGGAAGGATTTCAGGTTGTCCAGTCTTTGTGCTTGGACGGAGGATCTTTCTCTGCTGTGCTAAATGCCGTTGTTTGTTGCAGTTCAAGTGCTTTTGTTACTGGGCCTTTTTGAAGCACATCAAACCAGTCTGGGTGTGTTTATTCGAGCATGAATGTGAATCTTCAAACGCCAGCGTTGTTTCAGTTTGGCGGAATTTGCATTAATTATTCCCCATTACCTCAAGTTCTTCAATTACCCATTTAGTGAGGAGTAAATCACTAAGGCATTGCGCTTAGAGCGTCACACTGCTGTCTGCAAACTCTTATTTTTTCCATGGCCTCTCTCACAAATTGATCTTGAAGAGGCAGACATGCAGTCAAATCTTCCAGCCAAAATTTCCCAGTAGCATCCCAAATGTGTTTTAAACCAAAAGCACCAAGACACATTGATTGCACTTGTCTGGGCAGGGTTTGAACTCTGAAGCAGGCTATCATTAGGTCTTCCTCCCCTCCCTAGTGCTTCCTGTGGCCAGCTTGCTTATGGGCTCTCCCCCTCCTCGAGCACTCAGGATGAAACGCAGGCTTAGAGGAAAGAGATGGATCCAAATCCAGCCCCTGCCTTTGCCGTGGCTGCAGGGAGATGCCTGCTGAGTTCAATCAGAATGAAGCCTGATGGAGAATCACCTCGTGGGGTGAAGTCCATGGGGATCTTGGGGCACCTTCTGTCCTTCTTGAATACCTTGTGTACCTGCTGTCATGGGTGCCCCTCAACTCGTAGAAGACAGCTCCTAACGCCAGGCTGGGGAGCTGTAAATTTAGCTCCTCTGCCCACAGCTCTCATCTGGGAAGGTGACACTGGGCCTGCCGAGCACTGGCCTGAGCTCTGATGGCAGGAGCTGCTGCACTGGAGAGGGGAGGGAAGGGCTGCCCCACCATTCATCCTTTTCTCGTAGTTTGTGCACGGTGCGGGAGGTTGTCTGAGTGACTTCACGGGTCGCCTTTGTGCAGTACTAGATATGCAGCAGACCTACGACATGTGGCTAAAGAAACACAATCCTGGGAAGCCTGGAGAGGGAACACCACTCACTTCGCGAGAAGGGGAGAAACAGATCCAGATGCCCACTGACTATGCTGACATCATGGTAAACAGCTAATCTCTTGTCCTTCATCCCTCTCCTTCAGTGCTCCAGGTGTAAGCCAGCAGGGGCTGAATTGCTCTTCTGGGAAAGAGCCCATGCTGATGTAGGTTAAATGGGGAGCTTGGAGCAGCACAGATGAGGTGGGAGGGGATTTACTTGGGGCAATAAGGCTTTGCAACAGCTTTTCTGTTAATCCTCAAGTGAGTAGGCGTCTACGTTGCGCTCCCTTTCGCATGGGCTCAGCCTCTCCCCAGGGTTCCTGCTCCTGGGGAAGCTGGGAAAGCCACTGCTGGCTTGTGGGAAAAGAAGGGGAAGCTTGGAGGTGAGCTGTGTCTAGAGGTCAGAGACCTGAGAAAACCGGAGGCAGATGTGGCTCCTTAGCCCAGGAATGGTGGCTGGGGGAAGACTTTGTGCTTCTGAGGGGTCTTGCGCTGCCTGAGTGCCTCGCAGTTAGCTTGAGCTGTGGGTGGACTCAGAGCATCTCTTCAGTGTGATGCCCTGAAGATGATGCGGCAGGGAAGCATGCTAGGTCTTAGAGTGAAGCAAGCATCCAGGATGCTCTGGAGGGAGATGGAGAGAGGCGATGCCAGTGTGGGGAAGGCTGGTGAGTGTGAATATTGACACACTGACTGGCCTTTTGCCCTTTCTGCACCGGTTAGATGGGCTACCACTGCTGGCTCTGCGGGAAGAACAGCAACAGCAAGAAGCAATGGCAGCAGCACATCCAGTCGGAGAAGCACAAGGAGAAGGTCTTCACCTCAGACAGTGACTCCAGCTGCTGGAGCTATCGCTTCCCCATGGGCGAGTTCCAGCTCTGTGAAAGGTACCATGCACACGGCTCTGTTTGATCCCAGAAGTGATGACTACTCAGTGGTAAAAATACATTTCCAGACACACAACTTCAGAAAAGGAGAGCACGCTTCAAGTCTGCCCTTTATAGCCATAATGTGCTCTGCTCTGGGTCTGCTAAACACAGTCTGCTCGGCTCAATTCTTGGGGGAATCCCAGATGCTTTATTAAATTGTTTGAACGTCTCACGCCCTCTGAATCAGTGCCTTGAGGTGCCTTCAGAAGGCTTGTGATGGTTAGAAATGCCATTTTAGTTAGAGAGAAGGCTGTGTCTCTTGTGGCTGTTTTAGAGTTTCCTGGCATTTCCTGTCTTGGGTGGTGGCTTCTTCTGGTCCTTGCTGGTCCAGCTCTAGCTCACACCATTTCATTCTTCTGACTGAGTCTCCTCATAGGTGCTGCTGTTTCTGCGTCCAGCTTCTCTATTTGCCTTCCTTTGGCTGCACACAGGTTGCAGGAGAATCACCCTTAGTAAGGAGAGTTTGCAGCCAGTTTTGGTGGGCCCCAGTGGAGTCTCACAGATGGGGAGCTGAAACCCCTATCCTGGTGAGGGATCCCTGCTGACGGTGCTGCTTGTGCTGGCAGGTTCCAGAAAAGCAAGGCCTGCCCCGAAGGAGAAGAATGTCGCTATGCCCACGGCCAGGACGAGCTGACGGAGTGGCTAGACCGGAGGGAGGTGCTGAAACAGAAATTGGCCAAAGCCCGCAAGGACATGCTGCTCTGCCCCCGGGACGACGACTTCGGGAAATACAACTTCCTATTGCGGGATGGGGTATAGTAAGGGCCGGGGAGGGAGCCTGTTGGCTGGAGAAATGCAGGGCGGGTTTTCCGAGTGAGGCAGTAGCAGGGCGAGCAAGATCCGTGTCTCGCAAAGAGAACTTTTTCTTTTCTTTCGTTTTAAGATTTTGAGACGATGATTTATTAGTGGTGAATGAAAACGTGAATTTGATTCTCCTTGGCCAGCGAACGCCATGCTCACTGAGTTTGTGATCCATCTTCTCTCTGTTTTTTCCCCTAAATTCTCTTTTCTCTCCATCTTTTTGTTTTCGCTGTCCTTCATTTAAAGGAATGGATCCAGTCTGTACTGGGATGTGAATCAGAGAATTTCTCCTTATCGTTCCCCTGCCCTTCAATTGGGACTGCGGCTGCAGAGGTCAGGAAGACAGAGCTGAGAGAGAGGGCTAGACATCCAGTGAAAAGGGGACCATGAAGTTCATGTGCTCCTTTTCTCAGTTGCAGAGCAAGCCTCACAACTGGCCTGCTTTCCTGGGAGTTCAGTACCAGAAGAATTGGGAATCGAGACGCAAAGAAAAAAAGCCACAAGATGTGGCTGAAAACATCAGGGCTTAAACCCCTGCTGATTATGTTCCCCCGAGGCATCAACAGGAGCTGAGGAGGGTAAGGGCCATCTAGTAGAAAGAGTGCAGCTAAAAGTAGCAAAGTAATTAAACTTTTTGCAATGGTGGGAACTGCATTGTAAGTGGCTGTAGACTGTTTTGGCTGACTGTAACCAGGAAGCAAATTGGTGATGCCTCACTAGATGTCTTTCTCAAGTGTGCAACACATTTTTGGAGTGGGTGGTTTGGTTTGTTATTTGTCTGGTCTGACTGGTGCAAGTAAGACTGCAAAGTCATCCAGGAGGTGTAGTGGAGACTGTGACATGCCATGTCACATGTCACTATACTCCACACAGCAGGATCAGTTAGGAAGAAGGTTGTAACCAAAAGGAGTCTGTATTTCTCTGTCTGCTTGTGTCCAGGAAAGAGGCAGTGAAGTTCCCTTCTTGCTCTTTAAGTGGTGTGTGTTAGTGGTTACTTAGAGCTGAGCTTTATACTGCACCACCAGATGATGAGTTGATGGTTGGACTAGATGATCTTAGTGGTCTTTTCCCACCCTAATGATTCTATGATTCTATGAACTGGGTGGGGATTGAATTAGGACACCATCAGGCAGCATGGGTGTAACACGGAGGGCCTGGCACTGGTCATGCTTTGCTGATGGGAATTCAGCTGGAAGCACATTTACAAGCGCTAGAGATCCAGTCCAGACTCACTGGATCTCAGCCCACTGATGGTTCTCCATCAGGGCTGAACCCCCAGCCAAGATTTTTGGTTTTCATAGTGGTGGCGGCGAGAGGCCTCACTTCTCTGTACGCCAGCCTTGTTCTTTCTGGTGTTCCCATCCTGTAAGCAGTAAACATGTCTTTTGCTGAGCTTCCCTCTCATCTCTCTTGCAGTCCAGCTGCGCTCTGCAGTTTTGTTTTCATGGATGGCATCATCCTCTCCAACACAAAAGCATCTCCTTCCTTGCCTTCATGATGATGTCTTTTTTGTATAGAGTCTCCCAGAACAGCAAGCTGAGAGCCCTCAGGGCTGGCAGGCAGCACTGTATCCATGGTAAATACAATTTGGCTGTATTCTAAATGGTGCTTCGGCGTTGTTGAGTCCCTCTTTACCCTGCCTGCTCCCATATCCTTTGGGTTCCCAGCTCTGAGAGAGATGGGACATGGTAATAATATGCAGGAGATGCTGTGGGAACAGCTGGTGCCTTTCTAAACCAGCCTCCAGGTAGCTGCATCAGCGACACTGAGGTAGTTATGGCCCAGGAGCAGAATGCGCTGCATGCTGGTCTTGGGTCTTTCCAGTGGTATGATGTGCCCCAAATAAGCCACATGTGCCTCTGAGCTTGCTTCCTCACCTGTAAAAATGCAGAGGGAGTCATTGTTTTCATGGGAGCTTCCCTTCTTGGCTGTACAGCACCTTGAGATCTGCCCTGAAAGGGGCCTGGGCTGTAGCATCTGATGAAACACGAGTGGCTTATGGTAGATCTGGGAGATGAGGGGAGGGAAGTGGCCATTTCCAGCTCTGCCCATGTGACAGATGAAGGACGAGAGCCGGAAGAATCTGTGCAGATCGAGAATAAGAACGACCAATGCAATATCAGACATGGCATTTTTTGAGAGCTTAGGTGCTGTATTTTCTCTGCTCTTTGTTGTAGCTGTCTAGATCGTATCTTCTGCTGGTGCTCCTTGTGCTGGTCAATTTTATAAACAGAGAAGGAGAGGGGAAGTGATAGGCACCAGCTCCTCGGTTATCTTGTCCTGCTGGGCAGAGATGCCAAGGAACTAATCAGGATTGGGAAATGTTGGAAAGTGTTTTTATTTTTGAAACAAATCTGCATCTCTAGTGTGACTCAAGCGTTCGCTGCGCTGTGATTTCTCATACAATAACTTGTTTTAGGTTCCAGAGTGGGTCGTTGTCCCCTCTCCCTGTCTCTGCACGGGGAGCTGAGCTGCTCAGTGGGGCCGAGATGGGGAGAGGGCAAGCATGCGTGAGGGGAGGGAGGCCCACGGTCACGGGTGTTATGTTGAGTATCTCTTTTCATTTTCCCTGATATGATAACCTGGTCTGTGGTGTTGCAGTACTTTGTCACCAGACTTGTTTTAGTGTGTATATATGTGACCCCTCCCATGAAGCATATATACACAGGTATTAAATATATCGCTCTATATAATATTATATGTGTGTGGTATCAAAGGAATCTTTTTAATAAGGGTAAAGGAAAAGGACTCGGGCCAGGAAACGCAGCATCTCCATTTAAAATATGAAGACTTTTATTTGGGTTAGGGAAAGGGGAATAACGGAGGGGAGGGTTTTATATAGATAGGTATTAATTCTGAGATGGGGCATGTTTTCCTGTTCATGCTTTTAAAACCCCCTAGGATGTCCTTACAGTCCCATCTCAGCGAAAGAGTATTATACTGCTAACTAGTGAGTGAAGTTTTCACAATAAGGCTTTGCTTATATTATCTAAAGGGACATTGTAAAAGGCAGGAAGCGTCACACTTGACTTCCCAGGCTCGCTTTATCGAGTCAAGAGGTTTTTCTCCAGCACGTTATGTACTTGCAGTAGAAATGCTTGGCGCTCTCAGCTCCACAGCAGTTAAACCACAGGTAAGTTGTAGGGCTGCTTTAGCGGCGCATTCGCAAGACCCTCTGATAACTCTCTTTTATTCATTCGTCTGAGGGAAGAAGAACATTTTGCAGTGCGGAATCAAGTTAGGGTTATTAACAAAAGCAGTGTTTTGATTTTATAACATTAAAAGGAAATCTCATGTCCTGTAAAATAACCACACGTACAGAGTAGAGACTTTGATTGAGATCAGCTTGTTAAATGCTGAAGGACTTGGTGAAAATCTCTTCCCAAATCCTTTGGTAAGGATACAGGTTTAAGTGATGCTGGTGTGAACCTGACCTTTACAGGGGGAAGGAAAAACAAACAAAATACCCTACTTTGCTTGTATGAAACTGTATGTCAAAAACGGATGGGTTTTAGCAAGTGAAAGGAAAAGACAGCAAGGGGATGCTGCAGTTCTGAGCTGGGTAGTAATGATTTCGAGTCCTTTAATATGTCTTTGTATTAATATAATTTAAGAATACCACGCTTTACTATTAAAAAAGAACTTAGTATCTTTCATAAGGTCTAGTATCAGGATAATAATGTAGATGTTTTAACAACATTTTTGTTTTTGTTCTTAAAAAAAAAACAACAACAAACTTGCTTCTTTTAGCCTTTGTAATAGAAAATAAAAGTGTGCACTTTAAACCCTCTTCTGATACAGTGTGTGTTTGCATTTTTCAAATAGCCCACAAACGTTTCTTATCTAGGTTCCAGGTTTCCCTGCTATAAGGAGGGAAGCAAAGGGAGTACTTTTGGCATTGGATCATTCGTGCTTTCTGCCTTCCTTCCATATAATCTACTGCTCATCTCAAGCTAGAGGTTGCTCTCCTGTGCAGACTGCTCTGTTCACCTGGGTCAGCCAGCTGTGCACCCTGCCAGGGCAATGCACTCAGTCCCACCCCAAGTCACATGCAGCTCAAGCCATGAGAAGTGTCTGTGCAGATTCCCCCCGGTGGGATGCTGTGGGAAGGTCATACCTGGGGGACAACAGCAATATGGAAACATGTATTAAGAAAACTTTTCTTTTTTCTTTGCCAGTACATCATGATGCAGATTAAGTGCCAAAGCTGAAGATGTGGCAAAGACAAGGGAGACTTGTGGAGACACCCTGCTACTGCTGTACAAACTGCAGGAGTGACCAGAAGGTCATACCCAGTGAGATCTAAAGAGGGGAGACTTGTTAGGCATCTGCCTAAGTGTCCAGATGCAAACATGACAGCTCAGGATCTTCTGGTCAAAGGAGAGGCCTGAATACAAGCTTGGTGTGCAGGGAGAATGAGACGGGTGCATTTTTGAGGTGCGTTGACTGAGTATGTACAATGTGAGAGGCATTAGTTATAGCCTCTGCAGACTACTGAGACCCTGCTGGCTAGCATGAGTGTAGCTTTTCCAGTACAATGGGGACCAAAACTGTCAAACTGTGAGGCAGACAAAGCATAGGGAGAAAAACAAAAGTACTAACTGCAGTGTTTTCCTGGCAGACCTAAGCCTCAGCTGGAAACTCCTCACCAGTGTTTCTTCAGTGAAGAATAGCAACTTACGTTTTGAGGAGGCAGGAAAAGGAGTGGTGGCTTCACCCTCCCAGGAATTTCAGCAGACACGAAGGCAAGGGGGAGAGAACAAGGTCAGCCAGGAAGGATTTGGGTCCAATGGCAGAATGAAAGGAGCAAGGGAAGGGACCTTCTCCTTGAGAGGTGGGAGAAAGGCTGCCAACTAAAGGCCTTTAGTGCCACGATGCAGCAGTATGGCAGAGGCAGCTTGCCTTGCGAAGTCCGTAAGTTGCAGATGGAATTCCTAAGCAGTTTTGTGACCAAGTCTGTCTTCCCACACTACAGGGAAACATTTCTGGGCAGTGACAGCAGGTAATGTAAACATGGTCATCACTGTTGTTTGTTGCTGCCATTGCACTATGCCTGAGCAAGAACAGTGGATGATTTGTGCCCTGCAGGAGCTGGAACTTGTTGAGCTGCGTGGGTCAGCGAACAGGGAGGAGGGCGCAGAGTAGGTAATGCTGCAGGGCACGTGGTGAGGAAAACACTGGGCAAAAAGTGATGTGCTAAATAGTAAAGGAGAGAGACAGGCAGGATGGAAGTGACTGGTGTGAAGGGAAATGGAGGAGGAAAGCCTGCAGGAGTGCCGGCTGGAGCAGACAGCCATTTGGCGCAAGGCGGGGGAAGGTGCAGAACAGATGGATAGGCACCTACGGGGTGAGTCTGGGCAGAGGTCTTCTTTCCTCCTGGAAAGCTGTGGGTGCTGCTCAGGAGCTCTGTCCAATGTCTCATCTAGCCTCACCCCTTTCTCCCTAGGATGGGAGGGGAAGGGCCAGAGCCCATCTGTTTCCATTAACTTCTCTCCCTCACACTGCACTGGCTAGATTCTTGCTTTCCATTTCTCTGCTGTTCCCACTCCTGGCAGGAGCAGCAGGTCCCAGTGCCCCCAGGGCAGGGGTGTTATTTCCTAAAAGCAGATCCAGCTGCAGCTGGGATAAGAGCAGGGAACAGACAGGATGACAGCTCTGATTTACTCAGTGCCTTCTGCAACAGCTCCCGAGATTGCCCCTTTCATGAGTGCTCCTCTCTGTGGTTTAGCTTGTGGCTAGCAGTTCCCCAGAAAACTTTTTTTCTTTTTTTTCTGAGAGCCTTGTGAGGTACAGACAGCAGAGCTCCAGGAAATGGGGTTATTTGTTATCATCTGAGATAATCCTCCCAAAAATGACATTTACCAAGGACTGAGATGGAAATCTCTAAACCCAAATGCCAGAGTAGATTTGGCTTGCTTGGAACCGGAAAACTCAGTGCTGGAGGTGCTTTTCCATGCATTTCTCTGTGGATTTCCTCTCTCTGATTTAGTTGTGGGCCTTCAGTAGTGCTGGCGCCCTCCAGGCAGACGGTCAGGGAGGATGAAAAGCTGCATACTTTCTGTAATTGAATACTAACGCACGCTCCCCTGTTCGTACCCCAGCAAAGCTCAGCAGCGGAGACAGAAAATCCTAGTTTCATGGGAGTGAGATGGCCTCTGTTTTCCTCAGCCGAATGGCTCGAGGATACCTACAACGTTGCTGGATGTGGTGTTTCAAAAGAGACTTCCAGCAATCTAGATTGTGTCCTGTTGGAAAACCAGGCATTTGTATCTTGTCTGTTGAGAATCACCTGCAGCCAAGCTGCCCAGGCTTCTTGTGGGATTGGCTGTTTTCTTTCAGCTCATGTTCTTTCCCCAGACTCAAACTCTTTTATCCATCTATTAGGCTCTGACCTCTTGGGCCACAGCGCTGCAGGGTCCCTTCTCCTACCAGGGGCCACATAGTTCCTGGGACAGGTGAGTGAGCTTGGGATGGGTTGGCCAAGGGATGGCTGAGAACACTTACAGACAGCCTCTTTCTTTTGAGGAGTGGCTGCAGGAACATGCATCTTCCTTGCCACCCCTCCCAGCCATCTTCCACGGACCCTGGCAGAGGCCCAGCAACTGCTGTCCTTGGATTTCCCCATCCTTCTTTAAACACCTTTGTTTTTTGTTGCTCTTGGCATCTCCTGGGCTCTGCCTCCTGCCAAGGGTCTGATAAAGCAAAGGCTTGGAGAGCTCCCAAAGCCAGCTCTACCCAGGCTCCCCAAGTATTTCTGGAACAGGGAAATGCATAAAAGCAGCTTTAGGCGTCCTTCCTCCCCAGGGCAGCAAAACCTCTTGTGACCCTGAGTCCTTCTCACGTTATCTCCCTGCCTAGCACCTAGCTTTCTGGCAAATAACACCACACAGGGAAGGCCACGTGCAGAACAACAAAGATGCCGTGAGCCTGGCTGCCATGTGAGCACCCCAAGAGGTGGGCATGTCTTGGCAGTGGGGTGGGAAGGAAAAGCTCATTATCTTTTGGCACGCATTTTGGGAAATTAGTTTTTAGAAATCTTTTTGCCTCCGGCAGGAGATGTATGCGATTCCTTCTGCTGAGTTGCGCTGTTTGCTCAGGGGATCCCAGCACTGCTGATAGGGCTGCAGGAGGTACATGTCCCACAGCCAGCCCTGGCTTGCAGAGAAAGCAAAGCTGCTGGCTGCCTCCAGCCACAGGCTGTATCCCTGCAGTGGGGAGGTGTGGGTGCTGAAGGCTGTGCCCGGGCCAGACCAGAACCAAGAGATACAACTGGAGGGACTCGCTGCAGCGGTCTGTCCCTCCTCAGGTACATGAAGCACTCACCAGCCCTCCTCCACATATGGATACAGGCATGCACGTACACATGCATACATGTGAATGCATGCAATGACCTGCTTGGGGAAGAAGTGGCCCATTGGAAGGTGGGAAGGGGGCTCAGCATAATATCTCATCAAGTCTGCCTGTCCATATCTCACATTGCTACCATCAAAAAGGGTTTTATGCATGTATTTCATGCACCTGATGTCCACTGCCACTAGCATCAGCATCTTGGCGCTATAGGAGAGACTCCAGGATGTGGACAGGCGTGCTTTCAGAAAGGTCATGGTAAAATTTATCCTGCCAGTCCCTGCCAAGGTGGAAAAAAAATCACGTACTAAACCCAATGCACTATGCAAATAAATAGTTAAGTTCCCCAGCGGAGGCTCTCATTGGAGCACAGTATTTATTTGTCCTAGGAGCTAGTACAGGAGAAAAAAAATTACGGATGTCTGGAAAGAGGCAGTGACTGACCTCTGGCAAAGGGTTTGCTTGGGCAAAAGAAGAAAGAGGAAACCATTTACCAAGCTGGGTTTGATGAAAGAATTGGGGCTGGAGCCTCCACCCAGACCATGGGGAGTAGGTTTGAACTGCAAGACCTGCAAGAGAAGACCGTGTGAGGTGATATGGAAATTTCCAAATAATGGCTACACTGCCAAAGTGAATACTCCCAAGTGACTGAAAAAAGAAAGCTGTTTCAAGAGCAGCAGGGCTTGTAAAGCTTCTAAAGTTTTCTACAGACTTTTATCCTTATTTCCAGGTATACCTCAGAGGAGTAGCCAGCCTTATCTGCCACCTCAAAGTCCTCTCAGTACTGCTGGGTCCTGCCTGTACCCACACTATTGCCTGCCAGGGGCAACACGTGCTTTGGGGTCTCAGCTACCGATGCACATGCCCCAAATCAAACAGAACAAAAACCAGCAGGTTTTCTTGCTGAGGAGTCATTAATTTGACTCTCTTCTTCCTAGCTTATCTGTCCAGTAGGAAAATATATTTAAATGTATTTATCCCTTTGTCAAAGTGGGTAGTGTGTTCTGGGTAAGGGAGGATTGGATAGATGGATGGATGGATAATACTGTTGTGTAAGATTTGTGTCCTTATAAAATCAGAAAAAATGTTTTTTATTTTCTAAGAGGAAACATCCCATTGGATTATTGAGCCAAGCTTTCATTTCATCCTAGGAAGCTGATATAGCAATTAGTAATAATAACTACTAATGCTGCTCTTTGGTCAAATGTCCTTTCTGCTGGTGGGCTCCGCATAAGCTGTGCTCTCAGATACCCATAACACACAGCTAAGCTCCCTTATGAAACTGTGGCGTCACAGTGTGCAGCCAGGTGCCACCACCCAGTACAAGACCCATAGAGACAGTTTTCAGGAGTTTCTGCCCAAGAAGGCACTCAGGCATGATACTGCCTCATGTTTTGGGGCTGAGGGTGGCTGTGAAAGACTGGCATGAGGGGAGGCAGCAGAAAGGCAGCTCTAGAAGCACTACTGATGTGGCCCTTTGAAAAGATTGAGGGAGCGCTCCTTGGGCTGAGGGAAAGTTGGTAACCTTTAGATCTGTACAAGGAGCCCTCTCACCAGCTCCTTGCAATAAACAGGGCTCTATCAGAGAAGTGCAAGTGCCCAAAACTATTCCATGGGGCCTCAAGTTGCCAGGAAGGCAGATAACCACTGCAGCAGGTGCTCTGCAGTTCCTGGTGCACTTTGGGCCTGTAGAAAGATCCCTGCAAAGACAGCAGCAGAATTGGGGTTTTAAAATGAATGTATCCCTGGCCTCTGCAGTTTAAATAGTTGTTCCTGGAGTTTGGCTCTCTATGTCACGTTCAGTGTACCCTTCTCTCTGCCACCCATTTAGAGCCAGTGCATGTTGATTGTGGCTGGTCAAATCTGTGAGAAAATGTGCTGTGAGTGGCTGACTGGGCTTCTGAGTGGTGGAGAAGACTGCTGAGACCTCTACTGATATGGGATCACAATGAAAATAAAAAATGAACTGATCTGATAACAGTGCAGCTAGAACAAATTATACAATCTGTGGCTATGCCCACAGCTCTCCATGATGACACAGAGCCAACATTTCAACTCCATTCACTAAAGCAGCTCAAGCTCTCTCCGTGTCAGGGACCCTGCACTGCTGTGACTTCAGTCCATAGCATGATTTCTGCTTCTCTGGGGCTGGATGTCAGGGCAATGTTGATGCACCCTACTAGTGACGCTACCTGAGTTCACAGAATGGTTGGGTTGGAAGAGACCTTAAAGCCCACTCAGTTCTAACCCCCTGCTGTGGGCAGAGCTGCCACCCCCCAGCTCAGGCTGCCCAGGGCCCCATCCAACCTGGCCTTGAACCTCCAGGGATGGGGCACCCACAGCTCTCTGGGCCGCCTATGCCAGTGCCTCACCACCCTCTGAGTAAATGTCATGGTTTTATGATTTTCGATTATTGGTATTCCACATCATAACATCATGTAGTGGATGTACCTGGTTCTCAGAAGAGAAGGACTACTACATTCCCCAGGGGACTTCACTCCCATTACCGTTTCCCGGTTAGAGGGAAAGATAAAAACTCACATATCACGAGACCTTACCTCTTTCCACCTGTCTCTCATCCCAGCAGCATCTCGCTCCCCAGCCATCTCACCATCAGTAGTAGAGTAAGGCCTACTTTAATTTTGGACACTCTCTCTCATTGCATTGGATTTATCAGCTTAAATTGTAATTATAGTGTGTTATTTTACATTCTGGTATCTTATTTAGTAAATTAGTTTGTTTCTCCTCAGTTTGTTGCTGCTGTTTTGTTTTTAGGCCCATCTCCCTACCCTTTTTCCCTTTTCCCTTTCATGGGGCATGGGTCTGTGGGTCCCCCGCCCCATTTGTCACAGAGCTGGGCCGAACGCCCGTAAACCATCGACAGTAAAGAATTTCCTCTTAATATATGTCCTCTTAATATGTCCTCTCTTTTAGTTTAAAACCTATCACTATCTGCCCATGTAAAATGTTCTCCTGGTTGAGAGGTTGATTTTCAAGGGTTATGAATCAAGAAGGACGCACAGTGTTAGCAGGAGACTTTGTGGATGAGATGTGCATTCTCAGCTCTCCACACAATAATGTAATGTAATGTAAATGTCCACTGAAGTTTAATAATTCAAAATCCTAAGTGACAATTTCCTCCCAACAAACTCAATTTGCCAAAGCTATAAACGTCAGCTATAGGACTAGAGGGAATAACCTCAAGTCATGCCAGGGGAGGTTCAGGTTGGATATTAGGAAAAATTTCTTCTCTGAAAGAGTGGTCAGGCACTGGAATGGGCTGCCCAGGGAGGCGGTGGAGTCACCATGCCTGGAGGTGTTTAAGAAACATTTAGATGTTGTACTAAGGGACATGGTTTAGTGAGGAAATACTGGTGGTAGCAAGATAGTTGGACTAGATGATCTTGGAGGTCTCTTCCAACCTTGGTGATTCTATGACTCAAACCACTGTAAGGCTGAGCCTTGCAAAACAGACAGGAGCAAATAGAAATAAAGGCACTTCTGTTCTCATTATCACACCCAGCAAGAGAAGACCCCAGCACATGTAAATCAGTCCTTCCCAAGCCAGATCCCTGTAAAGAAGATCAGACTTTTTTCCTCCTGTCTCTTGTCCATCCCTCCACGCTAAAAAAACTTCACTCATAGAAGGGGCTTGCATGCTGAAGATCTTACCTAACCAGCTGTTATCAGAGTACTCTCAGGGTACATGAACTTGCCTTACATCACTGCTTTGAGAGGAGGTTGTTGGATTTCCAATAAAACTCTGTATTGCCTCTGAAATTCTGCGCTTGTGCACGATGCAACTTGATAAGGAAGATGCCTAGCACCGTTAATCAGTACGGACTTAGCATGGACACACAGTAAGTGTTACATCACAGAAAAACAGACACTATCTGCCTCTCTGTGAGCTGGAAAGTTAGCAGACAGATGCAGGCACGGTGTGTATGTCTCCTTGGGGCAGGCTGTGCAGCTCGTAGCTCCACAGATCCATTTGCTATTGTGTTTGCAGCCAACATGCGTACCCCTGACTGTGCGCGCGCTTTTTTTTTTTCTTCACAACGTTTGTATTTATTATAACACCTTGGGAAAGAAAAGGGTGCTGCCTTTTCAAAGTTAGATAACTGGCCCAGTTCTTCGCAGTCGGATTGGCTGCGAGAAGCCCTGTAAAACCGTGCTGGCCAGCAGCCCGGCCCAGCCCTGCTAGGCTGCAAGCTATTTCCACAATTGGCCACTTCAGAGTGGGAGTGGGGGAGGTGAAGACAGCTGGGCAAACTGCATCTCCACCAGGCTGTTTCCCTTCCTCCTCGGGTTTTCTCAGCTGGAGTTATTCAGCAAAGCCCACTCCGGGTGCCTCTGAAGCCCCTTCGCGACTCCCAGGTGAGCCGGCTGCGGCACTGGCGGCCAGGCTGCTGGCCCTCCCTTGGCCTCTCTAGAGCAGCCCCAGCGCAGGACATGTCAGTCTGCAACAGCCCGGGGGGCCCCGCTGCCCTGGACTTTCCCGAAGTCCTGAAGTCCCTGCTGGAGTACTCCTTACCCTGGACCAACAAAATGACAGGTAGGATGGAAGGAATGCTTAGGGGCCTGGTTTTGTTTCTCCTTAAATTGCAGTGCGAGAAGGGGGCAGAAGTTTGCTTGCTGCAAGCTTCTCAAGAGTGCGCTTCCTCTGAGAACCCAAGTGAGCTGGGGAGTGCTGGGACTGAGCGTGGTGTGCAGCTAGGAGGAAAACAGCAGTGATGGATCGATTACAAAATCCATCAAGAGTGCTGAGCTCCTGATCCTTTTAATCTCTCTGCTCAGCTACTTCTTGGAAGGCCTCAAAGCTTTGTGCACAGAGAAGAACTGGGTACAACCCTCCGTGCTCCCATAGGAGCAACTTCCAGGATTTTTCTCCATGCTATCTAATGGTTAATGACTGCTCAGCCTCTGAACATTACGGCTCCCCAGATGTGCAGTGCCTGGGGTGGGGCAACCAGCTGGCTGATTCTGTGCAAACTTTGTGCGTGATGCTGCAGTTGTTTATTGATGGGAAGCCGGGGTACGGAACAAAGCAAACGTTGTGTCTTCTTTGCAAGAGCACTTCGGTACTCCGAGGCTTTCCCGCTCTCTGTGCAGCCTTTGAGAAAACAAATGGAAATGATCCAAGAAGTTGTTTAGTCTGTGCTTCCGCTGGGCTGACTGATTCTCTCCTGCTGGGCACGCTCCAAGCGCCCATCACATAACTCACGGACTTGATGGTTTCGGATGGGATGCCACATGCCCTTGGCAAGCTGCTTTTTGGTTGTTGTGTTGTAATGTTTGCTGCTGAGTGCGAGGGAGGTGTGTGGGAACACCTCAGCACCACACGCTCATGTCCAGGCACAAGCAAGTTGAACTCACAGAAAAGAACATCCGCTGAGTTGGCTGTTGGGCAGGGAGCTGCCAGAGGACAAGGCAGACAGCTGGGCAGTCTTGAGGGGGAGCGTGACCCAGGGTGGGAGCAGAAAAGCCAGGCCCACAGTGTAGAGGGGAGCTTTCCTTTTGCCCTGATTGTCAACAGGAAAGAAGAACACTGTGGTAGTAAAGCAGCTGCCAATACCTGCTGGAATACAGCAAACTCTATGGGAAAAGGAAAGGGGAAATACCTGTACCTTCCAGAGGCTTATTTTATCACATTGCTATGCTGCTGCCACCTGTGAGCTTGCTTGGCTCACTCTTTTGTTGAGGCTTTGACTGTTACCTGGTGTGCTTACATACCACGCAGTGTGAAGCCACATGTTGGGAGCAGGTCGTGTTTTCAGGGCTGACTGATGCCCAGGTGGAAAGCAGACCTGGCTGGGAGGAGGCAGTAATGGACAGAGGTGGCTCACGTGGCACTGAGCCTTACCGGGGATGAGCTGAAGTTTGGCTGGCTCCCTGGGACCTCTGGTCTCTACAGCCAAGTGAACTGAATTAATCCAAGGGAGGAGTGCTGGCAAGATTGGTCTGTCTGGCAAGTAGGAGTAGGGGCCGTCGGGGATCAATGATTTGCAGGGGGAATAATTTAGTTTTAACTGAATGTGGCTTATTTGGCAGCTGAGGTTGCTGTCTTGTGGCAGCTTTCCTCCTCGGTCCTGGGTCCACCCTGTCTCTTAGCATCACCTCGTGCAACCCTCAGAATTGTGATTATTATGCTGCTTCCCTCCTGAGGCCAGTGTTCCCATCACAGCCCACTTCCCACAAAGCTCAGTTCTCCCTCCTGGGTCTCCAGACCTACACACCCCTCTTCTGTTTTTGCTGGGTCTTGGCCCTCTGTCTGCAATGAGGCTTCAGACCTCCCAGCAGAGCTTGCTGAACATGTCCCACCCTGTGCTGCTTCTTGCTTGCCTCCCAGCTTCATCAAAGCTGCGCTGTTCTGCATCATCTGTCCCCAACAAAATGCCCAGCAGTGAGAGCCAAGGCCGCTGCATTCCTCTCCTCACATCTCATTGTCCCCCTCTTCCTCTTTAGCTGCAGAGCAAAATAGCAAGTGTAAAGATCCAGGCAGATCCCAACTCAACCAGGAAGGTAGAGCTGATGGAGCAATGTCCACTTTGTGCTGGCAGCAACTTGAATCTCAGCTCCCCTGAGGCAGTAAGGAAAAGCTCTTAGAGCAACCTCCCTCCTTGCTGGTGTGGCAGAGCCAACGCCTGGGCAGGGTGCTGTGAGAGGGAACCCACAGGAATGCTCCCCAGGACCTCCTGCCCTCAGGCAGAACAGCTAACACTGTGCAGGCCAAACCCTCTCCAAGCAGAGTCACGAGGCAGTGGCAGTGCAGAGTGAAACTTAGCTTCAGCAGCTACTGAGATGGGATGGAAATGGGCTGGAGAAAGAGCATGGTCAATCTAAAGGGAAAATCCCTAGAGGAAAGGCTGCTGAGTGGATGTAGCGACCTCCATTCATATGGACGTCACCCAGCAAAGTAGCTGCCATTTAGATCTTGCAGGGGGGGATGCACACAGAGCACATTCCTTGAAGGAGTTATGTACTGTACTGAGACACAGCATCATTCCCAGAGGCCTCCAGCCACAACAACAATGGAACAAAGCAACCCAGAGAGCTGTAGCTGAATGAGGAGCCTGCAGCCTGCCTCACTTTGGCCAAGTTCCCTCGCCCTATTCGTAAGAAGCTGCTGCTTCCCAGCTTTGCTAGGTTGTGTTCTTGTTAACCCTACCATTTAGCTGTTTTCTGGGCAAGGCCTTTACTGTAAGCCAGTTGCCCCCTGCCGAGCTACATGTACTGCCTCTGTCCTGTGTGGTCTGACATCTGTCTTTCATTGTCCCGTGTGAAGTGCCAACCCTCTTCCACTCTCACGATTATTTCTTCTGCCAGCTGAGCCTGGCAAGGCAGAAGGAGCCTGTGAAAGGCACGTGGCAGCCCTGGAGCACACCAGGCAATGGAGCATGACCTGTTCTGCATACTTTTGCAGCTGGGTTTATCAGCTGAAACCCCTTTGCAATGACACGTTAATCCACACTGCTCCAGTATCCTACATTAACCAAGTGCCTTTCCACATGCACCGGCATTTTGGGGGGGAGCCTCTCTTCAGCCCTGGTGCTACAGGGTGCAGATGGGGCTCTTGTAGAGGGAGGCTGTGTGCCCATTCCTCTCGCTGCTCGCAGCACTCAGGTTTGCTTCAGCCGGCCTTCTGCAGCGGGAGGCAGCAGCTGCTGACAGAAAGAGGCCTGTGGCTGTAGCGCTGTCACTTCTCTGAGCTTGCTTGTTCTGCAGAAGCTCCTCACACTCTGCTTGTGCTCTTAGGGATGAACTTGGCAAAATGTACATCTCTGCGCATTCAGAAGCTTAAATCCCAGCACAAATCCGTGCCACTGGAATAGGAGGCAGGCCCTGCCCGGTCAGACCGCTAAGGGCTGCTGAGGTCCCTCCTGGCTCCTCATGTTATATGGAGCACACAGCGGCTGCACTGCAATGTAGGGCACAGGGAGATTAAATCCAGGCCATGTGGGCACGGCGATGCCGGGCTCCAGATGGGGTATATTTAGGGACCTGTCTGCCAGCGGCGGGACCTTGCCCCACAGCAGCCACCGCTGTGACGCAGCTCCCCAGAGGCGGGCCTGGGCCCAGCGAGATCAGGGCTAGCGAGAGCAGCTCACAGCTACACCGTCTCCTCAGCCGCTAACGGTCGCCTGAGACAAGGGGGGAGAGGTGGGGGATCTCTCCCTTCTGCGCATGCGCGCCCTCGCCGCGGCAGGCACTGCTCCTCCACCGCCCACACGCACGCTCTGTCCACCCATCCCGCGGCCTTCAGGAGCAGCTGGCGGTGACGCAGCGCTCTACAGGAGGGGAGAGGGGCGTGGCCTCGCATGCTAATGAGACGCCTCAGCCTGCCCCTGCACGTGCCCCGGAGGGCGGGGGACGCGTGCCCGCGTCGGCCGCGGCGGGGCGGGAAGGGCGGAGCCTGCTGGCGAGGGCCCGCCCCTAGAGCGGCATGGACCAATCGGCGCCGCGGAGAGGGCGGGTCGAGTCGCGAGGGCTCGGGTGGGCGGCGCCGCGGCTCTCGTGAATATTGAAGCGAGAGGCGGGCGCGCATGCGCCCTCCCGCTCCAGCTGCTCGGTGTCGCTGGGTCCCCGGGTGCCGCCGCAGCAGCCTGGCGCCGCGCGCCGCGGCCGTTGGCGACCGTTGACAGCCCGCCAGGCGCCCGCCGGCTCGCGGGGAGTATGCCCGGCCGCGCCGCGCACCAGGAGGCGGCGGCGGCGGCGGCGGGAGGAGCGGCAGCGGAGCCCACGGCAGCCGGGGGGAGCGCGGGGGCCGTCGCGCAGCAGCCGGAGCAGCAGGGCCTGGCGGGGGCCTTCCCGCTGGTGCTGAAGAAGCTGATGGAGAACCCCCCGCGGGACGCGCGGCTGGGTGAGCGCGCGGGGGCGGCGGGAGCGCGCGGCACCTCAACCCTCACCCCCCCCCCTCCGTTCCCATTCCCCTCCTTCCACCAACCCCCCCCCCCCCCCCCCCCCCCCCCCCCCCCCCCCCGCTACCGCCGTCCTCCCGCCTTAGGGGCGGGCCCGGTGCGGTGTGGGGGGGGGGTGGAGATCCGGGGGGCACCCCCTGCGCCCGCTCTCTCCGCCCCGAGCCCCGCAGCGTGGTGGGGGGGTTGCGGGCGCTCCAGGTGCGTTGAGGCTGCAAGGAGCGCTTCAGGTGGGAGGGATGTAGGTGCGGGAGGCTGCCGCTGCGCCCTGGCCTCCGTTACCGCAAAGTTGGGCTGGAAGGAGCCTTCAGGTGCCTCTCTCTGGTCCCGGCCCGCTGGTGTGGGCAGAGCTGCGCGGCTCGCTCCGAGCCTCATCCCGAAGGGTGTGCCCGGTGCCTGCACCGTCCTGCCCGGCCGCGGCTCCTCTCCCCCTGCCGCTGCAGGCAGCGTTGTGCAAACAGGGGTGGTTGCAACCTTGCGCGCCGGTGGCACGCTGCTGTGCACAGTGCGGGATCCTTCCTAGTGAGGATCCCAGTGCAGATCCCTTGACGTCTTATATCATCGCACGGTACTGCGTGAACGTATTCATCTTGTGATTCTGGCAAATATTATTTTTCTCCTTTCTGCTTAAATAAATAAATAAATAAAAAGGTCAGCCTCTGATGGAGGCTTGGCCACGTTGCTATGGCACAGGATGCTGCAGTGCATCTTGATTCTCCAACGTGATGGCAGTGCTGAGGTTATTATCTTCACCCAGTACCCTTTAGAGGTGATAGAGCTATCAGAAACAATCTTAGGTGGTGTCTGAGAACTGTTGTGGTAACTAAACAGGATATGTCGACTTTGTTTTTTTTATGTCCAGCATATGGAGCTGTGAAATTTTAAAACAAATAAGAATTTCATGCCTTGCATTGTTCTAAAATTAGAAGCATTTAATTCTTTTCCCCTTACCAGATGACCCCATTCCAGCTTGGGAAGGCGCACAGCGTGACCCTCTAAAGCTTGCTAGTGGGCCTGCTGAATTCTGATTACCCCTCTCCATTCATGCTGGGATGAAGTTCACACTGTTCCCATTCTTAAATTTCTCCCTGGGCTTCCTTTAGTTCACCTTGGGCTATTTCATTTCACGCTTCTTGAAGCGTGTTGCTTTGTTTATTTTGATCTCTTGATGCTTCAATTCTTTGTATATTTGCAAGACAGAGGAAAAAGACACCTCTATTAGCAGGTAACTATTCTTAATTTTACAAAAGACTTATCAGTAGAATTGCAATGACTGACTTTAGAGGATCCTTCCTTTATTTTCTGTTCCCATACGATGCATGGATGGAGCCCAGGTGTTGAAGGTTTATTAATTTGCTTAATACAGCAAATTAGTATTTTCACCCTATGTATTTTGCCTGTTGACAGAATACAATTTGCTGTATTATTCTGCGATAAATGGTATCAACTAGCTGCAGTTGGTCCATTTATAGTCTGCGCAAGCTTCCTATGGGTTTTCCAACTGCCCTGGGTAATTTGACTACCCAGAAAGTGAGCAGGCTTTCTAATCCTTCTGAGCAACAGCAGAGGACATCCAGTTCCAACTGAATGCCATCATCTTGAATGCTCTGCCATGTACCGAGTATATGTGACAGCACTCACTGTAAGTTGTTGTTGAGCAGAGCATAAGGGTTAAATAAATAAAAAATAGTGATTAAAGAAAAAATAAGTCTGTGGAGTAAGGGAAGAGGATTAATATTTTGGAGCAGGAGTGTAGGTCTTGCCTATTAATACTGAACTGCTGCATACTCTCCAGTCCAAAGGATGCCTTAATCACCAGTTGCATTCTGCTGTGGCAGGAATGCCTCAACAAACATCACAGTAATGGGTATCAGGAATACATTACTCTATAACCTATCTTGTTGCACTGTCACAAGTAGGGCTGAAGATCTTTGGAAGAATCTACCTTAGACTATACAGCATTTTCAGTATAATTTGGCAAAATATGTTTGATGAAGGGGATCTTCTTCAAAAGCATTGGTACTGACAGTGGCCAAAACATCTGTCTTTTCTAGAGGAAAAACAATGATGTGTAATAAAGCTATTTCCAGGTTGCTAAAATGAGTGTTTCCAACTGTTTTGTGACCTGGAGTGCTCGCTTTTCATTGCCTAAATTACTTAACATAAACTAGTGACTTCTCTTAACAGCAGATGTACAGGTTAGTTAATAGGTCATAGTAGCAGAATGAGAGGACTAAATCGGACACGAGCTTTCAGCTGCAGAACTACAGTCCAGATTTACCAGGGTGACCTTGAATCACTGCAAATGGAGCCTCTTAGGATACTGCAGCTCTGCTGTCAGGTAATACCTGTTTACACTATAAATATCTTCAGAGAATTAATGTTTCAGGTCCCTGTGCTGGGGCAGGCGGAAACTTTCACCTCAAGATGCAAGAAGTTAATTAGTGTTTCATTAGATATTGTGTACCCAGCAGGATGTTGTGCAGCAGGAAATAAAGATTAAATGAATTGAAAGAAAGCCAGTGGGAAAATGTCAGTGTAAAAATGGTCATACAACAGTTCTATCTTTTTATGCGTCATATTTGAAATACACGGGCACTCGATATGCCTGCTAACGGCTGCTATTTTAATTTTGTTTCAGATATTGCTGCTAGAAGTGAGGGTGGAGAAAGAGACAGCATAGCTAAACAAAGACGACACTGGGGACTCGGTGCTTGTCCCATTCTCAACATGTAGCAAAAGGAACTAAATCAGGTGGTCCCCTCATGTGAAGAAAGAATCTAATTTGATGTGAGCTGTGAGCCAGGGACAGTAGCAGGAGGAAGTTGGAAGGACTGCAGTCTTTTTGGGGTACTAAAGTACAGCAGGATGGTGGTGCACATCTAAGAGGCTCTGAAAGCTGTTAAAAGAGCCACACATGCCAGCAGTATGGCATCTATCTTCTGGGGGGGGAACACAACAACAACTAAGCTTTGTATTTGGTCTACTGGTCACCAAAAATTTATCTTCTGTGTTTGAGGTGTTGCGTTAAATGTTGCAACACCCACGCGCTACTGGCTTGTATTAAGACTTGCATAGTTTATAATGGAATACTGTTGTTAAGAGTAAGGGATGATTTTTTGTTGCTGACGCTTTGATTCAACATTTACAAGTTGTTAATCATGTTGATAAAAATAAAGTGATATATAAAGAAGCCATTATTGTCACTTGCTTTTGTTTTGGTGATGTCCTTATTACAGTATTGTACACAACCTCCAGTACAAATCCAGGTGGTTGTGTTGGGCAATATGCAAACGTTATGGAAATGCACTATCTTAGATTCAAAAGCTGGATGTAAAATGGCTGTTCTGATTTGGTGGAGTGTGCTTTACTAGTGACGTCATCTTTATATGTGAAACAGAGCAGACACCATTTTTTTTTTTTTACTTGCTTCAAGTAGGAGCTGTTTTAGAACATTCAGTCAGTTTGGATCGTGACTGTTAACCTGAATATTTGCTTTGCCTGGGAAAAGGTAGGAAAGCTAGTGAAGGAATTTAGAGCAGGGATAGATGTTGGGATGTGGAAGTTCAGAGGCAGCGCTGTGAAGTTGTGAGGGGAGCACCCCATAGCTGCAAGGAGATGATGTTAACAAAGCTCAGATTTTACATGCCCTTTAGGTACTTACTGTTAGTCCCAAGTCTGTAGCTGATAAGTATTTTCTTATATGTTTAGATTAGTAACTATCCCTTGTATAAAATGTTCAGAGTGTGGTAGATGAAAACGATAATTTATTTTGTATGGCAGTGCTGTTCTTTAAGCCATAAAAAGCTCTTTCAGTCTCAGTTCCGTCTCAGCTAAGGCAGTGGTGGAAGGAATGCCAGTTTTATCAAATAGGCCTTATATAAATAGGCTTTTCTGATTTAGAGCACAGTTTCAACCACACTCCCACCTCGATGAAGTAGAATACTCCTTTAGGATATTTTAGCCCGTCTAGAATATCCTATTGCCAAGGGCTTGTGCGTTTTGTCAGGCTGATGTGTGTGGATGCTGGAGACCCACACTGCTCCAGCGTACATTCCTGCAGCCCTTGTTCCCTCAGAGTGGATATTTATCTGTTTCTTTGATAAGATGCAGTTCCCAATTGATAGGGCTGCACCTGGTGACTGTTGCTTTTGATGGCAGTGCTGGCTCAAGTAGTCCCTGCCCTAGCACTGCTTCTGCAATGCTTCCTTGCAGTACTGGTAGAACTGCGTGGCTATGTGGAGAACTGGATCAGGAACAGAACTTGGATTTTTTTTTTTTGGCCAATTTATTTTTATCTCTTTAAGTTATGTAATTATTCCATAATTTGAGTTTTCTGCTTGGATTTTGTCCCAGACAGTTGTTAAGATTCAGTAGCTATGGGGAATGTAGAAACAGCCATTTTTCAGTGTTATATGCTTTGTAGCGTAGTAAATGGAGAGCTCATCAGTCTTTTCTGTCTTGGGGGTGGGGATGTGGGAGTACGCCTTATCAGACATCTCCCCAAAGAGTAAAAATTGTGTGTAGGTACACCGAGCTATCTACAGTGAACAGCATTTGGAGCTATTACTTTGTGTGGACATGCTGAGTCATTTTAGAAAGGAGCGCATCTAAAATACTGAACAATAGTGGTCCAGGTCTCTGATGTGCAGTGGACCCTTCTAGCTGATTTTCAAATGTGATCTGAAAACCCTTATTTACTTCTGAATATCTATCTAAGCAAATCTTCTGCACCTTCTTTCCGTTGTGCATAGAATAAACTATTCTGCTCCCTCAGAGTTCTCTTAATGGCTTCTGCTGTAGTTCTGTGTCAGGACATTCACTTCCCCATCTTCCAGGACGAGTCAGAAAAAAAAAAGATGAACCCCCAACAAGAAAATCAAACTATTTTGCAGTGACTAGTGAATGATAAGCTAGACGCAGTATTATGTTGCACTTAGGTGAGTTATCACAGCAGAGTTACTGATCTTCAAGGCTACTCAACTGTTGTCCAGCCCTAACAGGGAGGCAAAGCCCTCCATACTGAGCTGCATATGAATGTCGCCTTTCAACATCTGCATTTCCAGATCATGTCTTGAGGTAGAAATATGGTTTTCTGAGTTTCTTTCCATGGGATTTTTGCTAAAAAAAAAAAAAAAAATGCTACAACTCGTGCAGTGACCTACTTGTATCTTTCAGATAAAGAGAAGAAGATAAAGCTTGAGGAAGATGAGGCGGCAGCTGCCAGCACTATGGCAGTCTCAGCTTCCCTCATGCCACCTATCTGGGACAAAACTATTCCTTACGATGGAGAGTCTTTCCACCTGGAGTACATGGATCTGGATGAATTTCTCCTAGAGAATGGAATTCCTTCCAGCCCTACTCACCTGGATTTGAACCAGAATCCGCTCATGCCTGTGGCTAAGCTGGAAGAAAAGGAGCCAGCCAGTGCTTCCACTGGTTCTCCTGTGTCTTCGTCATCTACTGCGGTCTACCAGCAATCTGAAGCAGCCTCCAGCACAGGTAGATGGAATTGTTTTGATTTTTCTGCTATCAACAGGTGCCTCTTCAGATCCAAGAGGAGACGTGCTAACCCATTGGTGTTTGCTGTGTCGGGTCAAGTAACATAAAACATGCTCAGCATAGCCCATGTGTCAATTCATGAAGGTGCTGCCTCTCGTCTTCCTCAGTCTCCTTACTGGAAAAATTAGTCAGTGTTTACACGTATGCAGTCTTTCTCTTTTGAAATCAGTGGAGCTGGAATGCCAGCATGAAGAATTTACTTTCTTAATGTTGCTTATTTGGTGGGAAACTGGGTGTGTTACAAATTTAGCTGCTCAGGTTGTCTTCTAATAGATTTGATAGTTTGTGCCAAGTCGCTTGTACTGCCTTGGTAGCTTGGTTTGTTCTTCAAATAACAATGCTTAACTGGAAAAGAAGTAAATAACAAAGCAGCCTTTCCTTGCTGGCCTGTGAAACTGGAGAAATGACTTTTGGAAAAGGTCTATTAATGGTATGGTTTGATATTTGGTGTTGCTTTGAAGAGGGAATGAAGGCACAAAAAACCCAAAACTATGTACTTAAATGGTACTAAGAGACTTCTACTGCACTGACGTTACAAACTTCATAAACTTGATTGCTAAGTGATAGATAAATGTGACAAAGTTCATGTGAACACTGTGTCAGGCAACTTGTTGGGACAGTTCTGTTCCCACGTGGCAAGGAAGTAGCATGTAATTAAATTTGTACCAAATCTACACTTGTTTAGTCCTTTGGAAATGCGACTGTCTTACCTTTGAAGGACTTAGGACTCCAGTGTTTGGGGAAGCTTTTTTCTCTGAAGTTTTCAAAGTCACAGATCTCAGGCCTATAAAAGTTCCATACTTAGAAACGCTTGCTGTAGCAATGCTAAATGTGCTCAAGTGCACAAAGGCTTCGAGGAAGTCTTAGCTTTTGTCCCACACCTGTCTACTCATGTCTGTTAGTCTGGCAGATGTTCCTGGAACTTGTATCACAGTGGACACAGAGTACCAAGCACTGCGTTAGAGGAATATCGGATAGTACTATTAAATGCTAGCCGCAACAATAGAGGCATCCAGCTTGGCTTCTGAGTTAATTCTCTTCATCCTGCTGAATGTGTTGCAACTTCTGTTTTTACCAGAATCCCCACCGCAAAATGAGAGAAATACACCCAGCCCCATTGATCCTGACTGTGTAGAAGTTGAGGTGAATTTTAACCCTGACCCTGCTGATTTAGTGCTGTCCAGTGTGCCTGGTGGTGAGCTTTTCAATCCTCGCAAGCACAAGTTTACTGAAGAGGACCTGAAACCACAACCAATGATTAAAAAAGCAAAGAAGGTTTTTGTCCCAGATGAGCAAAAGGTAACAGATTTATTACTGCAGACTTCTCTAGGCTGTGATCAAAAATTTTCACCCTTTGACCAAACACTCACATATAAAGGTAACATGCTATACGTACGTGATTGGGAGAAAGCACTGCCGAGAATAGAACTGGCAAGTGAACTGCTGTTCTTGCTGTTTTGCTGGTTTAGTACCATCAGATAATTACCAGGCAGGAGCAACTTAAAATGGTATACACAAAAATTAGAAGAACTATCAGGTCACATCCTCATCAGCTGCACTTGGGAGGCCAGTGTATGTATTTGCCCGGCATTATGCCTGATCTAGCTTTAAGCAGGCAAGAAAACAGGCTGTTTTACTTGGAAGTTAATTCCTGAATTGAAACTAAGTAAAGGGCACATTTCAGTTGGACAACTTAGTAGCCAAGTCTTTTATTCTCCCTAGTTCTAGCAGTGTATCTTGTTTATGCTAAAACTCATGTGTGATCACGAGATCTTACGGTACTCTGTTGGCTATATTTTAGTGTCTGAGCCTTGCAAACCAATGAAGGAAGTTCTTGAGTATGGCATGTAGTGTGAGTGTCATTATGCTGCAGAGGTGTTTATTTGATACAAAACGTCAGGTTGGCATCTTTTTTTTTTTTCTTTTTGCTACAGGATGAAAAATACTGGACAAGGAGAAAGAAGAACAATGTGGCAGCAAAGCGTTCCCGTGATGCTCGACGATTAAAGGAGAATCAGATCACGATTCGGGCAGCCTTCCTTGAGAAAGAGAATACGGCCCTGAGGACGGAGGTTGCAGAGCTGCGCAAGGAAGTGGGGCGATGCAAGAACATTGTTTCTAAATACGAGACCAGATACGGACCCTTGTAAGCACACCCCTTTTCCTTGTTAGGGCTCCTTGTTTTAGCCTCTTAGACTTCTCTGCCTTCTGTAGAGACTCTCAGAAATAAAGTTGGTGGAGGCTTTGCCATTTTGCATCTATTAAAAAAAAAAAAAAATGTTGGCACAATATTCAGACACTTTTCCTGATTATCATGTTGCCCAAAACCCTAGTGTCCATATTTACAACTTTAGCACTAATAGAGCACTTTCTGATGTCATATGAAAGAACAGATTGTCCTGTCCAAAGGAATATGTATGGATTCCTTGTGACTGGACAGACCTTTTGCTTTCTGTTCTAATCTTCTAATCTCCCTTTTTTAAATGGAGGAAAAAAAAAAAAAAAAGCAAAGACCAGAGTCCCCTAGGCTCTTTTCTTTTTCTTTCTTTTTTTTTAAAGAAACTCCTACTCTTTTGTACCTGTGTGCCACCTCCCTGCCCCAGTCAAATCGTAAAACATAATTTTAAGATGTTGCTGTGCAGCATCGTGAAGTTTTCCTCTCCCATTTAGAGGCACTAGAAAGCACTCTCTTCCTGTTGAAGAGGAACAGGGAATCTTTAGGACAGGGAAATATTCAATCTCTTGTGGAAACTGAGATCTCTACCTTAAGCATTATGAAAACTACAATCAGTGCAGTGTTGATAAAATACTGCTCAAACCTCTTGATAGGCTCTAATTTTGGATAGCTTCCAGGAGCCTAGAATAGAAAGCAGTAGGGGATCTCTAACTGTACAGATGACTACAGAATAGTTTGATGTGGGTTTTATGCTGTAATCCTACCACCACCCCTCCTTTTTTGTCCCCTAAGGAGACACTACTTTCTTGAATTGCTGATGAAGCAGCATATTCATTGTAACTGAGGAGTAAGGGAGATAGTGTCACTTAGAAAAAGAGGTCTGCCTCCTTACGCTGAATTTGAGGCCCATCTATTAAGGAATTGCTTTTAAAATTTTTACAAACAAAACATCTTCTTCCAAAGCATGAGAAACAGAGAAACCAGCCACTGTTACTTTGTTGCACCTTACCTGTTGTACAAAGATTTTGTTTGGGTTTTTTTTGTTGTTGTTTTGGTCCTTTGCCTCCTGAATATTCTATGGAACAAGCTACCAATAGTACACCTCCATATCTCTTGTGTAGCAATGTATCTGGACTTTCTGTGCCCTCTGCTGGTTCTCTCTCTAGCATGCTTCTTGATAGAAAATTAATATACAAAACTTGCCCTCTTGAAAATAATCCATTCTCAGCACCAAGTGCTGCCTCAACAGTATGTGCTGCTAAAAGAGAAATATGTTGCGTGTGATGTTGGGACCTTCTCCATGACCTCCAACTGCGAGAACCAGAAGCTTTAACAGAAGTATTTGTCTGGAAGTTCCCTTCTAGACAAGAGGAGCTATCTTAAGATAGCAGCTATGTCAGAACTTCTAAGCTATGTTTCCTGGGCTAATGCTTCTGTTAGGGAGTAAACGAGGTAGAAAATGTTGAGGATAGTTTCGTTTCCCTCTTGAAATCTGAAAAGAATGTTGAGGGAAATGAAACAGAGGTTCTTTTCTGTACTAAAGACTTTGTGCCTAGCTTGTCTTTTAAACATAATGGAGGAATTAGTATGAATTTAAACCAATTGTGTGTCGACTTCTTAAGGAAGTGGAGAAGCAGGGTAATCCAGTACAGTTAAAGTAAATGTACGCTTTGATCTCTCTCCCCCTCTTTTATGTTCTAATTTGACCAGAATGTCTCTTCATACCTCATACCGTGTTGGTCTGATTTCTTTCAAACATGCTAAAAATTGTCACCCTTTCTGCAGGGGATTTGCGTTCACAGGGTGGTGTGTGGTGGTGGTGATGGTGGGAAGTATATTATAAATAAATTGTCACACTTAACACTTTGCTTTGTTTAAAGTGACTTATCTGATTCCGAGTGATGCAACTTTAAAGACTTTTAAAAACAAAGAAACTAAAAAGCACACATGAATCGCCAGTCTTCAGAGTGAGCAGTGAAATCTTTGAGGTGTCCCAACACAACTGACGATGACCCTGCCTGCCTGCTTGCCTGCAAGTACCCCATCTGAACTACCCAGGGCTGGGCATGATGAAAAGTGCAAAGTCTCCTTAATTCTGTATATGGCTTTCTTATCTGTCTTTCTCACTGTAACTATGAACTACGATAAGCTTACTTACTGGGGTTTCGTCGAGATGCTCAAAGTTCATGTTTCGAAGTCTGTTGACAGCCTGTGTGAGTAGTGACTGTTTTGGCACTCGAGTGGAAGAAAATAGAGAGATTTAAATGGAAGTGTCTGTATATATTAAGAACTGCTATATTTTAAAACTTCTTTCCCCTGCAGTAGAATAAGTTGTACCTAATGCTGCAGCTCGCTTCTGGTACAGCATAGTATCTTGTGGAGTATTGTGAGTACAGAATCAAAGACACCAGGAAATCAGCAGTTTGTGATGTGTAAGGCTTCCGGTGCAGAGTAATACAGCAGATGTATTGAAGCAATCCAGAAAGCGCCCTAGTGTGCTATACGAAGACTTGTAATAACTATCTATCAAACAACCTGTGTAACACAAAAACACTGCTGTAACCTCTGCCTTTTCTTTTTTTTCAAGGCTTGCATTCTTTAATGGTATCTCGCTGAAACGAGGTCTATTCTGTTACGAGTTAGCAGTTGTGGACAAGGTGCTAGTCTGATCCCCATGCCTTTGGCAGTTTAAGACTACCAAGTGAGTATTAGTGCCAGCAAAACAATGGCTGTGAGCTGCTATACTGCAGTTTTCTCTCTCTTGACTACGTGAGAACTGCAGTGGCAAAAGAGTACTTAATCTGTTTGACAAATCTGAAACAGCTAATGACTTTGCAGAGGTACAGTGGACACCTTAAGTACCAAGACCCTTCCTTGTGCTGGTGTGGGAGAGTAGGTGAAAGCTTAGGCAGACTGTGGGGATGTTTATTGTGTGCAGAGGATGGGGAAAGTAGGTGGAAGTTCATTTGTAATAGCTTCATCAGCCAAACAAGAGTCTACCTTTATGTTGAGGAAGGTTAAGAGCTATACTTAAGTGGGAAGAACAAGTACTTACTTTCTGGGAAAGTAGCACAGAGCTGTGCTGAAGCCTGTAAGACAGGAGTGAATGTTTGGTGTATTTGTGCCTGGAGAGGGATGAACAGCACACACCTCAAGAGAAATAATCTGAAAAGCTTTCAGAAGCACAAGTGCCTGAGTTACAAGGCACAGCTAGTTACCAGCAAAGCCTGACACAATATTGAGCAAGTATTCTGAGTTAGCATTTATCCAAGAGATACCACTCTTCAGAGCAGAAAGGCAAAGAGAAAAAGATGCAAGGCAGCACATAGTGTTGTACCTTCACTTAAAAAATAGAAATTAAAATCCAGAGTTTGTAACTATTTTTTTTTGAAGGCGTAACCTTTATAAAGGGCAGGTACATTAAATGTGCTTATTGACCTGTTACTTGTAAAGGATCATGTTCTGGAGTGGAGAAAGTACTTTTTAACTTTCGCTAGTTACAAAATTTTACTGAGTGCACAATCATAGTTTGTGATTCTGAGGTGGTCTCTGAGTATCCTCAGATGGATGAATAGCTTAGCTCTGCGTTGCTGAAATGTCAGCATATATCACTACCCATAGCAAATATTGCAGATTTGAATGGGTATTTTTGGTATGTGCTGTTTTTTTTTTCTTTATTTTGGTGATACTGACAGCATGTAAATATAGCAACTCTTTTTCCATTTATCATTTCTACATTTTCAGTTGGCTTTGGCTATTCTTGAAAGTCATGCTTCCTGCTTTAATCAAAGAATATTGTAACCGGGCAAGGAGTTGCTATCCTTCATTGGGTCTTGTTGTCTTACTGCTTTAGGAGCATGTTTTAAATGCCTATCCATTGTATACAGAACTTGGTTTTGCAGTATGCCACGCTATTTTAACAGCAAAATAGTGAGAATAGTCTGTGCAATTCTATTTCTTCCTGTCGTATCAGAAGTTTATACAATGGAAACTAACAGTGAATGATACGTTTTTTTTTCTCTTTCAGAGAAGACTGTTAGTAAATTCATGTGCTTCCCTGTAGAATAGCGCGTATCTGCACATCCTGTTTCATTTGTGTTGCAAAACTGGAAAATCACACTTCAGGATAAATGTAGCTGATCTTCTATAGTTGGAGATCTTTTTGTTAAGAATCAACATCTTCAAAGGTAGATGAGAAGGTAATAACTACGAAAGGAGTGTACGCATTGCCAGACAGCAAAGTGATGTGCAGTGCTGATTTCCTTTCACAGTTTTTGCCATCTCAGGAAGTTGAGCTTACTGCTTTGGAGCGTTGTGCTCCTTTCAGAAAGATCAACTTACCATCTTGTTTCTTTGATAAGGATGACTATCCTATTTGTAAGTGATAGCTTGGATTCATTTTCCATAGCGATCAGAAGACCAATATTCTTTGAGCTCAGTCTGTGTGTTAAAAGATGCTGAATTGACGCTGTTAGTGTCTGAAGTTCTCTAACCTTGGAATGTGCTACGCAGAGGCTGTAAGTGTGCCTAATGCCAGTATACCCCATTGCATCCATAAAGGGACCATCTCCAAGGGGAGGGGATAAAGGGAGTGAGTGCATCTTGGAGCATCACTGCAGGGATTGCCATTAAGGGGAGTGGTTTTTGACAGCTCTACATTCATGAAGAAATAGATTGAAATCAAACAGCCATTGCACAGCACTAGCTTTCAAGGCGCATAAACTGTTGATATCGGCAATCGACTGTTGTCTTACTCTACAGAAAAATTGGCAATGAATAAGTGATGTACAAAACTTATTGCAGTACTGCTTTTGTACACGGCCTTCTAATCCACACAGTTACATTTCCATGTAGTGATGCATTTTGGTACTTAAAAAGTCCCTAGAACTTTATTCTTTCACCTGTTGCCAAGATCTGCTCCCAGTGAAGCCAGTAACAAAGATCTCGTTAACTTGTGTAGGAAAAAGTCTTTGTTCTGATGTGGTGGGCATCAAGCTTTAAGCAAGCTCTGGAGCCGTGGGTGTATTTGCGTTGCTCTGGAGCACTCTGTGCTGGGATCAGGTGGATGTATCTTTGATTGCAGGTGTCATGTTGATAAACGGATCCTTTCACTTATTTGTTCACACAATTTTGATGTTCAAACTGTCTGAAATCCTTCCCCTCCCTCCCCCGCCCCTGCATGGACAGGGTAAAAAACGTACTATAAACTTGTGCTGGGAGAAGGAATGGTTTTTGTTGTGGCTTTTTCTTGTTTAGTTGTTTCTTTTCTTAGAGAAGAATGTTATGTGGCTTTCTCCAGTTCTTTTGGTAACGTTTTATGTAATTTCTGACAATTTTCCTTTTCCCTGCTGTGCTTTTTGAAAGCCCAGGGTATTACAGCTGTCAAAATCACTTTCAGTGTTATCTGCAGGATTGCTACTGATTTTCACAAATGTGTTTCAGGTTGAGGGGTGTAGTGGAAGGCCAGCAGTAACAACTCAATAAAACATTGTGTGGGAATTTTTTTTTTTTGCAAAAATAATGGACTTGCACAGAAGAGAATATTGCTGCTTCAGCCATGTAAGCCTCTTCAGGATAACATGGCTTTGTTCCTTGTGATCGGATGCCTTCATTTTTAGTGAGAGTGAAGGTATCTTGCGCCCTTTAAAACCCAGATAGGATTTAATTTGTCCTTTCTGTTTTAGCTGATAAGCAGAAGATAAGAAATGCAAATTTATCTTAATGCATAAATCTTTTTGTTTCTTAGTAATCTACATCTAAATCCTAAAGCAGCAAAATAAATTTGTCGGTGCTGTTGTTTTTGCCTTTGCAGTACTGCAAGATACTGGCTAGCTTTCTAGATTTTCAGCTAATTACTCTGATCTGTATAGCTGCCACTGTAACAGGGCAAAGATGGATAAATTCATGACAAAAGATTGGGAAGGTAGAAAGAGTAAGCTTAGCTTCTGTGGAGATGCTAACGTAATGCTAATTGAAAAACTGCAATGATTTAATTCTCGATAACGCAGATTTGTTGTACAAAATGTTAATTTTTAGCTTGAGAGTATGCTGTCCCCTAGTAAGACCCTTCTGGAATGCAGATTTCTTCAAGTGGAAGCAGCAGCAGGGGAAAGAGAATGCTTTGAGGAAGGCACATATGTAGATAAACATAAAAATGCCTGACAAGTAAAGCAGAAAATGAAAGTGGGGAAAACAGAGTACCACAAGGTGCTGACCCAAATTAGACTGCTGAAACCGAAGCCTCGCTGTTTACATTCTACAGCGGTTTGGATCCCCATCCTACAGAAGATTGTTTAGGTTTTAGGAAACTTGTTTAGGTTTTGGAATCTCCTTTTCTTGATCTCGTGTCCACAGTTCAGAATGAAGTGAAAGGAATATAGAGATGGGGGGGAGAGAGTTACCGCAGAAAGGCATGAACAAATAGCTACTGCTTGAACTGAGTGTGCTGTTGTGCCCAGACTTGACCTGCCCATGTGAACTGATAGTGCTGTGTCATGAAGAAATTACTATCTTAGGCCCCAATGTTTTAAGACCTCGGTTCTGCGTGGGATGAGCCCTGTGTCTGTAGAGAACCGCGTGGACTTCACAGGATCTGTTTTTGAGTGTGAAGCTCTGCCCAGGCGGTCGGCTGCAGAACTGTGTCCTTAACACCACCAGTTGTAGCTATAAGGCTGTTTGTATTCAGTGTAATTTGGGTGCCTGTTACATAGCCAAAACCCTTGTTACGTCATTTTCCCAACTAAGGCATGAGCAGAAGCCCTTTGCTGTACAACACCTGTAAAAATGTACTTCACATACATCTAGTAAATTAAGGCATGTGATTTTTGGTCTGTGGGTCTCAACAAACTTTGCTCGTGTACCTGCCTGAATGTTTCCTTAGATCTGCAGCTGTGTCTCAGCAAGAAGGTATGCCGGCATTTGTTTTCCCCAGGGAGCACAATAGCAGCTCTTATCTGTCA
The DNA here is from genome assembly GCF_002078875.1 of Numida meleagris. Lineage (NCBI taxonomy): Eukaryota > Metazoa > Chordata > Aves > Galliformes > Numididae > Numida > Numida meleagris. The sequence goes on along the minus strand of NC_034409.1, from coordinate 50,353,480 downwards.
CGCTGCAGGTGACCGCTTGCTGCTGGCCAGGACCGTGGAAGGATGCATCCTCTGCACTTTTATGTGAAGTTGTCTCAAATATGGTGATTAACATGACTATTGAAATACTGTATTTTGTATAACTTAGAACGTGTAAATACACTTTTAAAACTGATCTGTTCTATGAAGTAATAAATAAGTGCTTCCATTGTAATTCCTGAATATTGTTAATGCTTCATGTAGCTTGATTTGGGACTATTTTTTTTTTTCCTAGAGAACTACAGAAATCAAAACCAAGATTGATGTTGTGGAATTCTAGTCTAGTTGTGATGCTTTCTATCAAGACAAAATGTTTAAAAAAAAAAAATGAGCTACTTAAGCAGAGAAACTGAGAATTGGAGGGAACTGATTCTTTTCCAGTCTTTCTTTATTAACGGTAGTCACCGATGACACTAGTAACTGTATTCTTCCCACCCCATTAGCTGAGCAATTAATGTTGTTGTTTGTGAGTAGCACTTGAAAAGTGGCAATGTTAAACAATTCATAACACTTAGTGATTGAGGAAAATGAAAGGGTGTTGTTTTTTTTTTTTTAACTGTTCTCTCTTTTGGCTTGAACAGATCTGTCTCCAGCCTTCAGCCAGACTGCAGCAAGTTGCAGTGAAACAATGAGTGGCTGTTACTGAAGCTTGTTTGTAACCTAGATAGCCTACATCTCTATTAGATGCATTACGTACATAGATGACATGGGTACCCTGTCTTGGTTTTGGAGAGGGAAAGTAATTAACAAGTTGAGGTTTTGCTGGATGCTGCACAGCTGGAACTCATCAGCTTTCACCACCTGTTCTATCTTGTGTTAAAAGAGAAACAGCGATGGAGTGAGATGGATTGATGGTTGGACTAGATGATTTTACAGGTCCCTTCCAACCTTAATGATTCCAATCACAAGCAGTCCGTTAAGAAACACCAACACTTGTTTTATGAGGGGGTGCGGAGACCGGTCCGTTGGTCTTCAGCTAGGAGATCAGCCTGTGATAAGAACCTCTCCAGCCATAAAATAACTTCTTTGTCTTCGATGCTGTCCTGGAACAGTCTTTATCTGGTATCAGCTGCTTCTGTAGTGTTCCATAAACAACAAAGCTACAGCATCTTTTGTAGCGAGCACAGATGATCTCTTCTTCCACCCCCCACCCATGTCTCTAGGCTATAAAATAGCTAAGCATATGTGCAGGGTGTTCAGAAAATTCTGTTCTTGTAAGGCTTTTTCAGAGACATTCAGTTTGAACTAAATAGCTAGAGGGAACTCCTATCTACTATATTTGGCCTAAAATCCTGTTTCCTCTTGGATATAAATATTTTATTTGGCTTTGTATGTGGCACTGATCTGTCCCAGCCATTCGATGGGATGGATGATAAATCTGCCCAGTATTTATATGAGAGACAGATGAACCTTAGTTTTACGACGTGCTAAGTTGTCTAATCTCTTGGATGCCTACTCCTTGAGGTTGTCTAAATAATTCCTGTAAACGTAGCTGCTTTTCAGAGCAGTCCGTGAAGTGCATTTGAGATCATTCTGGCTGAAAGATTCTATAGAAACAAAAGAAATAATGAGGATTGTGTAGTGGCTGGGTAAAGCTGTATCGCCATAAATGGTTTTAATTTATAGATGAATCTTCTGTCCCAAACCACTTATTTTGTACATAAACCTACACACTCTTGGCAGCTGATAGGGGAAAATAAAGGTGCTTAAACAGCAATCAAATGAAGAAAGGGCATTTCACTGTTGCAGAGTTGGTATTATTTTATATTTCCATTTATTACACTTTTTAAATTGTATAAACCACAGATTTGAATTCTCAAAGTCTTCAGCTTGGATTTTGTGAGTAGTTTCAATCCTCTCACCTCTCTGCTCATAACTGGTTTTTAAGAAAAATAAAAGCTTTTGTTTAAAATGTAAAATTTTGACTGTATTAAATTCTGTTAGTACCCTTCCTTTTTAAGAAATAAAAAGTATATTCCACTACGCAGAGGTCCAGTAGTTTTGTTCTCTAGATAGGAATCTGTGTGCTGTACCCTTCAGCTGCCAGCATTACACCTGCAGCTTGCACTGAAGTTGGTAGATGCTGAAGAGCTGATTGCCTTCTGTGATCCCATTGCTGCTCCCATGTGTTAACTATTAGGTGTGCAGGTAACTCCTATCCAGCTCTCCTTTTTTTTTTTTTTTTTTCTGAATTAATTGGTTTAAAAACATGCAAGGTTTTGAGGACAGCTTTTCCATTCCTTTCTTTTTAACCCAAATTTTGCTTTATTTTTTTTTTCCTTCCAAGGGTTGGTAGGTAAAGATCAGCCTAGTGGGAAAGGAGTGGTAAGAAATGCCATTTACACACTTGGTATCTGACTGACTTTCTAGAGAAAGATGCTTAGTATGCACAAGTATCTTGTGATTTGGGGGGGGGGGGAAAGGTGGGAAAGAAATAATTTCAGACAGGAGTCGTGGATGTTCACTGATTGTTTTCTGACATTTGAGGAAGGGAAGAGGTATATGGTCTAGGTGCTATAGAAGATATATGAAGAGGGGGTTAACCTCTTGTTCAAAAGGTTAATTCTGAAACGTATGCATGAAGATGTCTACCTGCAACCTACCGTGGTGGATTAGCAATGAATTGGTGTGATTTTGCAGAAGGAAGGAAGTGTAAATGAGTAGCTTTTCTCTGGCTATCTGCCAGAGGCATGATTAGCAATTCAGGCAATCTGTGCATGAAAGCTAAAAAGCTAAAAGCTGTGTAAAGGGAAGGGCCTGACCTGTGCTGTGTGCTGAAAGCCACGAACGCGACATTGCCAAAACAAAATACTGCAGCAGAAACGGAGTGGATACATGGGTGTGTTGGATGCATCCTCTTGGTGCTTCTTGGCCTCCGTGCTAGAATCAGTGGGAGATGCTTGGTATCTGTTCCCTGTTGTGAGCGCAGCTGGCAGCAGCGCAGATGTTGATAATACAGTGCCTTCTTTCCAGGGAGATTGTACATCCTCTTGGGTGTGTGGGGGGCAAGTTTATAAACGTGCCAGCTCTGCACATTGTGTTGCTAGTTCCTCTCAGGAAATGGAAGTGGTTTTTCCTACTTGTAGCCATTAGGGATCTGAAAGATGGTGATGGACAAAACGGCAACCTCTTACTCAACCTCCTTCCTGTTATACACTGGAGGGATCTGCTGACTTCAGGACTCAAACTGTATTCCTTTTCCTCCTTTCTGCTCTGATCTGTGGAGGAGCAAGGAAAGGATCTGTCTTCTGCTTGGTTTCTGCTGCTTTCAAATAGCAACCGGAATGCTTCCATCGAGAAATGTGCAACAGTTGCATACACCAAGCTCAGGGTGCTTGCTTGCTGCTGGTTGTAATAGCTGGTTGGATGTGGCCATCGGAGAGAACATTTTAAGAATCTTACGTAGCTTTCAAATGATATAACACTCAGCTGGGATGATTTGGGCTTTGAGATGCTAAGTCCATGGGTGACTAGGGTACAAAAGTGTTTTCAACTTCCATTTGCCCTTAAAACGGGAAGAATGAAAGCAAGTGAAGAGCAGGTTGATAGCTTCCCTGCTGATGTGCAGCCTACTGTGGGCCTGGTGGAGCAGCAGGACCCCGTGTGCGTACCAGGCACAACAGCCAACATGGCCTGCAACGGGAGGCAGAAGGCTGGAGATGCAGGTGTGTAGAGGATTCAGAGTCTCTCGCCCCGTCCCCCCCGTGCTGGGAGGGGAAGGCATTCAGGAGGAGGTGGGGAGAGAGATTGCTGCTGGACTAGGGAGTGAAAAAGCAACGGAAGGGAACCAGGAGCAAACCAGGAGCAGGGATTCAAGATAGAAGTCGGCCATTTATTATTGGAAAGAGGTGTGGCGGGCGAGGTGTCCCCGGTAAATAAGAGCAAATGGGCAACATGGGACGAGCCCTCCTTCCCGCTGAAAAGGGAGGAGGCAGAAGAGGCCTGGGCGCCCGCCTGTGTCAGGCTCTAGCTGGGGGTGCCGCCAAATGGCGGCGGGGCGGTGTCATGGCGGCGGCCTGCCGCCAGATGGCGCTGCGGCAGCGCGCGGGGCTGCATGGGGGCGCTCCGTCGTTCCCCGCGGCCGCGGCCCCGCGGTGGGCTCGGGGCCCAGGGAGCGTCCTGCCCGCCCCCTGGAGGTCCTTCCCGCCGTGCTCGGAGGAACTGCCGCAACCCTCCGGCTGGAGGAGGGAGTGACCTTTCTGAGGTTACAGGGAGAGATGGGGAGGACGAGGCAAGTCGGGGAGAAGGGAGGGGACGGGAGGCCGGGGGAGGTGGGAAGTTGCAGGGCAGGAGGGCTGGGGAGGATGCTCCCTCTGGGTACCGCCACCCTCTGCTTGCCCCTCGCGGCCGTTGCTCGGGACCGGCTCGGCAGGGCCACCAGAAATTGTCCCTGTGTGCCCGCGCCTGGACGGCCCCACGGCCCAACTGGGGCTGCGGGAAGAGCTACGGAAGGAGCGAGGGGGGATTTAAAAATAGTCCCCTTTGCATTTCTGCAGCTGTCATTCTCAGCTCCGCGTGAGCCTGAGGCGCCCCGGCTCCTATTTGCACAGCGATATACGTAATGGGAGACACGTGGGCACGGCCGCGGACTGGCAGCGGGGACAGGCGTGACATTTACCCGGCGCGGCCCGTCCCCAGCCCCGCCGCAGCCAGGAGCCGCCGAACCGGCCGTGCTGCTTCTGGGAAGGGGCTGTGGGATGGGCTGGGGGCTTCGGAGGGCAAAGCAGCGCTTTGCCACGCTGGGCCCGGGCACTGCGCCGTGTGCCCCATCTCTGCCTCCGGAGCAACCCAGAGACACCGATACTGCTGACTCGGGGCGATTCCTGAGCAAACGTGGCATGTGCGGGCAGGTCAGGAGGACAGAAGCCTCGCAGCCTATCTCATCCCGAAACGCGTCCACCCCTCCCACCTTCTGGCCAGGAACTGAGCCATATGTCTGCTCGCTGTAGGATCCTCTCCTCCTCCAGAGATCACCGGCTTTCACGCTATGTAAGCCGGCAGCCAGACTGCCTGGGGTGACGCGTGAGTCATTGCGGTGCGGTTATTTAAAGTCTGTCCTCTGAGTGCCAGCCACGTGCCTGCGCTGCGCCGGGCTGAGCGGAAAGCGCCGGAGGAGCCTGGGGCTGACATGCAGAGGGACGGCCGCAACTACCTCCAAACCCACGAACTCACCGCAGGAGGTGGCCGTGTCACTGCCCACCACCGTTCACTGCGCGCTGTCCATTGGCCGCTGGCACTGAGCGGTGCTCTGCTTCGCCTGGTGCTGAAACGGGAGCCAGAACCTCATCCCGAAGCCTCAGGCAGCTGCGGGCTTCCAACCGCAGTTAGGAAATAGATGTTCTCGCTCGTAAATATTTATGGCATATTCTAACTACTCCCTGATGTTTTCCATTAGGACTGACATCCCAGAGTGATGAGTAAGCCCCAGCCAATGCCCTTCTTGGCGCAGCGTCGCTCTGCTGGGCCCGCAGAGGAGCCTGGCCTGTGGATGAGGCTCTCCCTGCTCCCTGCTGGCACCTCGGGGACGTGGGTTTGAGTAAATGCTGGGGTTAGGCTGGGCCTTGCCGCTGTCCTGCCCTGCTGAGAGGTGGTGGGACCTTCAGGCATCTGCTCTGGGACTGCTCATGGTGCCCCGGTTCCCACGGCTGGCCCTGCACCTCTGTGGGGATCTTCTCACCCCTTGAGCCCACACAGCGTAGCTTTTCTCATTGGTATTATACCACATTTCATAGAATCATAGCATCATTAAGGTTGGAAAGACCACTGAGGTCATCCAGTCCAAGCATCAGCCCATGCCTGTGACCTCTCTGGACCATGTCCCTCAGTGCCACACGTACCCATCAAAGCATCACAAAGGTATCAGGGAAGATATTGATGGTAATTGCTCATTAAAGATTTCCAGAAAAAGCCAGCCCCCCCACTCCTACAAACCGCATTACAGCCCCAAACGCCGCTTCCACCCAAGACCTTGGGCTCCAAGCCCATCTGCAGCTCAAACCTCCCTCCTCTGAGCCCTCCTACGCCGTTCTGCTGCATGAGACCTCCGCTCCTTGTTGCTACAGCTGTAGAAGCAGGGGCTGACAGAGCAGGGGAGGGATCGGCGCTGCTCCAAACACGTGCTTTGTGCTCCAGCTTAATCTGCTCCAGGCCCTCGGCAGCTGCTGTTTATTGGATCTGCTGTCTGCTGCCAGAAGTCCATGTGAGCCCTGGGACCTTCACTGCAGTGATGGACGTGCTCAGGGCGGTGCAGAGTCCACACTGAGCCTGGTCCCAGCAAACAAGCACCGAGCTGTTCTCTCTTTACCTTCATTCCACCATCTGGAGAGGGCTCTGGACAGCGAGCAACGGTTGGAGAATGATTCAGAGCATAAAGAACCATAGAATCATAGAATGGTTTGGGGCTGGAAGGGACCTTAAAGCCCACCCATTTCCAACCCCCTGCCATCACCCAACGCCCCATCCATTATAGAGTTGTTCAAGGCCCAGTTGGATGGGGCCCTGGGGAGCCTGAAGACGGAAGGCTCCAAAACAAAGCTCACAGGTGGGCAGCGGGCGGCCTGGCGCTGTGCTCAGGTACGATGACAACCTGACACCTCGGCGGCGATGATGGGAGAATTAAGCCCTGTGGTATTTTTGTAATAGCAGAGCTGTGAATCGCAGCTTCCCGGCTAAATTGCGCTTGAGTAATGCTCTCATGACTTGACTATCTCCCCAATGTTTTAATTAGTCATTTCTGTCTTCCCTCCCGCGACACGGTATAAGTGCAAAATTATTGTTATTAGCACAAAATGGCTGCCCTCACGCCCACATCCACACAGCTCTTTTCAAGATGGGGCTGTGTTTCAGAAGCAAGGGGTAATCTCCAAAGCATTTTTGGAGCCATTGGAGGAAAAGTCACCAAAGCAGTAGAAACAGACCTAGAAATCATCCCTCTGTACTCAGCACTGGTGAGGCCGCACCTCGAGTGCGGTGCTCAGTTCTGGGCCCTTCACTACAAGAAAGACATGGAGGCCCTGGAGCGTGTCCAGAGAAGGGCAGCGGAGCTGTGAGATGTCTGGAGCACAAGTCTGATGGGGAGCGGCTGAGGGAACTGGGGTTATGCAGTCTGGAGAAGAGGAGCTCAGGGGAGACCTCATTGCTCTCTACAAGGACCTGAAAGGAGGTTGTGGCGAGGTGGGGGTCGGCCTCTTCTCCCAAGTAACAGTGATAGGATAGTTGCTTCTCCCAGGTAACAGCCTCAAGTTGTGCCAGGGGAGGTTCACGTTGGATATGAGGAAACATTTCTTCTCAGAAAGAGTGATGCTGGTTGGAACAGGCTGCCCAGAGAGGTGATGGAGTCACCGTCCCTGGAGGTGTTTAAGGAAAAGGTAGATGTAGTACTTACGGATGTGGCTTAGTGGGCAGTATTGGTGGTAGGTGGACAGTTGGACTAGATGAGCTTCCTGGTCTTTTCCAACCTTAATGATTCTATGATTCTATGAAATAACCCTTTTGCCCCTTTTTTTACAGCTCACTTGGGGGCTGGCACCCACTGAAGTCAACTAAGTTTGATATTGAGTGCAAGAGAAAGAGACACAGGCACTGGAGAATAACATCTGTGGCAGAGGCACCGGGCAGGAATTTGGTAAGGCAAAGGCCTCTTCAACCACTGAGTACCCTTGGTACCCCTCTGTCATCATGCTGCATCAGCATCCATGGTGTGTCAATGCCCCATTGCCAGCTGGCTTCTGATTAAACCCCTCTGGACTTTAATGAGATTTCCTCCTTCTCTAAGCCAGTGGTCATGTGTATGGTCACCTCCGTAATCCTGGGGTAATTTTGGACGTCCTGGGAGGGGTGGCAGTGCCGAATGCAGCACTCTTCAAAGGCAGAAGGGTGTTTTGGAGACTTCCAACAAAGCAAGAATCCACCTTGCAAAACCCATTGTCCCAGGCAGTGAGCAGAGGCCGGTCTGAACAAGCCATCCATCCAGCTCCCCTCATCCCCAGCCATGCAATCCTCGCATCTGCCACCTGCTCTGTCATTATCTCCTGGGTCACCGCCAGTGGCTGTGGCAACACCTGAGTTACTAATTGGGCTATTGCAGCAGCACCAGCAGCACCGGCGAGCCTGTGTCAGCCGAGCTGTGTGCTGCAGCACAGCCTGAGCTCCCACAGCCGTGTGCCGTGCTGACATTGATACAAACACCACATTGCTGCATGCAGGTGACTGTGGCCAACTTCCCAAGTTTCCCTGGTGGGCACATTCCCATCTGGTGAATGCTGGCACCTGTGGTGGCTTTACCTGCTCTCATAGCCAGAGAGCTAGGAAATCTTGCTGCACTCCTGGGGTCTTCTCATAGGCTCTGGCAGAAGGTACCTGCAAAGGCAAACAGATGGAGATGCAAATGCATCCCTTTGCTTCCCTTTTTATGGCCTGCGTGAAGAGTATCTGCACCAGGAGGTGCTCCAGGCAGGAGCAGAGCAGGCTGTGCCTGAGGGCAGGAGGCTCTGGAGAGGCCCTGCAGCCTGCCTTGGTGAGATCTACCAAGTGACAATTACCTCCTGCAGCAGCAGTTGCCAATTCCCCTGCCAGCATCATCTCCAAAAAGCAGGAAGCCTGGCCCTCCAGCTGGCCTGAGCTCCTTGCATCCAGGCCTGGGTACGAGAAGGATGTGGAGCTGCTGGAGCAGGTCCAGAGGAGGCCATGAAGATGCTCAGAGGGCTGGAGCACCCCTCCTACAAAGACCAGCTGAGGGAGCTAGGCTTGTTCAGCCTGGAGAAGAGAAGGCTCTGGGGAGACCTCACTGCGGCCTGCCAGTACGTGAGGGGAGCTTATAAGCAGGAGGGGGACTGACTTTTTACACAGTCTAATCTTGATAGGACAAGGGGGAATGGCTTTAAACTAAAAGATGGGAGATTTAGTTTAGATGTTAGGGAGAAATAGTTTATTCAGAGGGTGGTGAGGCACCAGCACAGGCTGCCCAGAGAGCTGTGGGTGCCCCATCCCTGGAGGTTCAAGGCCAGGTTGGATGGGGCCCTGGGCAGCCTGAGCTGGTGGGTGGCAGCACTGCCCACGGCACGGGGTGGGACTGGGTGGGCTTTGAGTTCTCTTCCAACCCAACCATTCTATGATTCTGTGATTCTACGATTCCTTGTACTTGAGGAGACAAAAATCAGTGATCTGTCTTCATCCAAGACAATATCTAGGGGGTGGTAAGGACTAGATTGATCAAGCCAGCATTCAGAAGCTCCTTCTCCATCAGGACACCTTGTTCCTGCCTTTGTGGCTCCAGGATGATGATGGGCAGCTGCCACCAGCCCTACGTGTGAGGCGCTAGCCTGGGGGAAGGCAGTTGTGCAACTTCAGGGGCCACTGCTGGTGTTCTAGATGACAACGTCTGGCCCTGACTGGTTCTTGGCTATGCAGCTGTACTGGATGAGCAAGGGAAGGGTCCAGTCCGCACTGCCCCAGGAGGTTTTGCGGGTGACTGCTGTGGTCCCTAGGTGTCCTGGCATAACGAGTTCCTCCTGCTTCCCAGGAAGGTTGAGTGATGTGCAGCTGCTGGGGTCATTCGTGCTGTGTCCCCAAGCACCGCAGGACGCTGAACACCCACATCAAGGTCAGCATGGGGCCACTGGGGTTTTCCCATCTTCTGTCTGGCCGTGGGAGGGGACAGGACAGACTATCAATGGGAGAACAACGAGATGTGGTAAGTGGATTTCTCCTGCAGCAAATGCCAGCCTGGTGCAACTGTTGTGGAGCAGATGTTGGTTAGATGTGCTGTGCTCCACTTGCTATGAAGCTGTTGAAGTCTTCTGTAATCATTGGCTTTGGGAAGCTTTCCACCTATGGGTAGCACCGGTTGGTCAAAAAATTCAGAGTGCACGTAGAAAAATAATACTTTTCAAAGAGTACTTTGGAGAATGAAAATGATTCACTCTAAGATTAAAAACTGACCAGATTGTCTCAATGGCCAAGTCTCTAATCTAAAGGAATATTGCTCCTTGGTAGACGCTTAGCGGTGGCATGGCTGGGATGCATTGGCCATCTGTCCCCAGCATTTGTCTATTTAGGACGAGAGGAAATGGCCTTAAGTTGTGCTGGGGAGGTTCAGGTTGGCTATGAGGAAAAACTTCTCTGAAGAGCGGTGCTGCATTGGAATGGGCTGCCCAGGGAGGTGGTGGAGTCACTGTCCCTGGAAGTGTTCCAGAACCGTGTGGATGTGGCACTCTGAGGGACATGGTCAGTGAGCATGGTGGGGATGGGCTGGTGGTTGGACTGGGTGATCCTAGAGGTCTTTTCCAGCCTTAATGACTCCATGATTCCATCCCTCAGCATCCTCTCCTTTCCACTCAGGAGACCAGGAGAGGCACCAGGAGAGGTGGATGGGTCCCGGAGTGCTCCATGTGACCATGATGGAGCCATGTCCTCTCCTTGGACCTGAGCATCTCCGTGCTGGCGGTGACAGCACTGTGACTTGGTGCTCATGTCCAGGTGGGACCTGCCACGCTGGGAGGGCTGCAGCAGCACTGCCCATTGCCCCATTACCTGCTGCCTCCTGTGGGTGTTGGCTTTTTCTGCTGAGAGCCGCAGCTGCACCTTCTGCAAGCACTCACTGGCTGATTCACTCCAAGGAAAACTTTGCCCTCGGTGGAAACACCCTGTGGAGCAGGAGGGACGCTCTCCCTCACAGGGACCTGCACCAGCAGCATGGCGCCTGTGCCAGGCCAACAAAATCAAGCAGAAAAAAAACCCTGACAGGGTCCACAGTGGCTTCCTCAGTGTTTGGTGAGGAAGGTGAGGGTCCCCCAGGCCCTCCTACAGGCAACATGTGGACATGAATTTCTCTGCAGAGGTCTCCTTGTCCCTCACTCTCTCTGTGGCAATGGGAGAACCTCACATGTCCCTCCTGGGGCGTGCTTGCCAGGCTGGAGTCACTCTTGCTGTTGGCTGTGGCCACACGGGCTGGCCATCGCACAAATTGGCTGTCCCCGAGTGGCACAGATAGAAAGCAGCATTCATCTGGCAGAGCCTTTGCAGTGTTTTTCCATGTCCTGGTTCTGGCCTAGTGCAAGAGCCAGGGCACAGCAAGGCACCTGTGCAAGGCAGTGTTTGTCTGCAGCTGTGCCACGGCCCCAGGGGCTCTGGGGCAGCCGGAGGTGCTCTCCTGCCAGAGCAAACTCAGATTGTTCTTGCTGGGCCTGTATTTGAAACACAGGCCACCGCATGGCTGTCCTACAGCCGGCTTTCTGTGCTTGCGTAAGGCGCTGGTGCCTCCCCTCCGCCTCCTGGCACAACCCGATCCGTGCCAGCCATCACTGCTGTCACAGGCTGAAAAGTGCAGGGCTAAGCGTGGCATTCCCTACCCAAGCCGTCTCCTCCTTTCAGCTGAGCTCGCCTGGTGACTCAAGTTGCAAGTTTTCCTCCTTAGCAGCAGAGCTTCCTGCAACGAGCAACTGAATGACACCTCCACGCCCTTGCCTTGCTGCAACAACCCCCTGGCTCCAGCAGCTGAGCCCCACCTCACTGCCACATATCTCACCCCATCTGGGGACTGACCTGCTCAGCGCCCTGGGCGTCACGCTCACAGCCAACACTCACACACCCTGCTCATGGAGACAAGGCAGGGGCAAACACAAGGAACAAGGCAACACCAGCCGTCACCTTCATTCCTGATCAGCTGTCAGCTCTAACTAACTCCAGGCCCTGCCCCCCAGTGCACCTGTGCACAAAAAGGGCCAAGCTCTGTCCCTCCCTGTGTCAGAGCCAGGCAAAAGGAAGGCGAGGAGCAGGCGGGCCAGCCACTTCTCCATTTCCAGAAACACGGCAAAGGGCGAGAGTCAGTGCACACTTCAGATAAATGATTACAAGGGGTTTGAGACACAAAGGGGAAAAAATAGCGTTGTTGCTTAGCACAGTGTGACAGTCACATGGAGCGCAGCGTGCCTGGCTCCCGGGGCTCACCAACCCAAGGGCAAAGCGGCGCCAGCTCTTCCAGGAAGAAATTCAGACCCAAGGGCTGAGTGCTGCCCGCCGCCAGGACCTGCGCCTGCTGGGGGCCTGCTGTAGGAAGCTGGCTATTTTGGCACCTGGACTGCCCAAAGGCCTGGGGGCGGAGCAGCCGAAGACGCTGCTCCCTGCTTTCCCTCTCCCCAGGGCACTGAACCCCCGTGGGAGGCAAAGCAGCCACTGCTGTTCCCAGGGAGCTGCCCTTGGGCACAAACCTGGGCAGCGCTGGGTGCACCCGGCCCAGCAGCACCTCTGTAGGCGCATGCCACCGGACAGCAACACACGACGAGCAGTTATTATATCATGCTTTTAATACAAACTTAAAAAAATCTGGAACAATAGAAACTGTACAGATTTGATCAACTTTTTTTTTTTGTTGTTGTTTGTTGGTTTTTTAACTAAATCTCTAGACACGCCAATGTCCCGTTCCAAAATATTGCACAACATTCTGAATACAAAACTCTGATTGTATTCCTCCTTCGCTAAAGAAAAAAAAAAAAAAAAAGAAAAAAAGAAAGAAAAAAATAGAAAAGAAAAAAAAAAGCCATCAGCCCCCCTGTTCCCCCCCTTCAGAAACCCCCCCCCTGTCTCGGAAAGGAACCACCAAAGCACACACAAATCCTCCACCCGGAGCTGCACGGACCTCTTCCATTCATTCATTCTCCACAAGGCAACTTCCCATTCACCGCTGGGAGCGGGGCGGGAGGGACAGGAGGAGGCTGAGCGGGGAGAAAGGAATCTTCACTGCCTTTTTTTTTTTGTTGTTGTTTTTTAAAGTTTTTTTTTTTTCCTGAAAAAATATTTTTCTCTCTCCTCTTTTTTTTTTTTAAGAAAAAATCTTGAAAAGAAAAAAATTACAATTTTTCTTTTTTTTTTTTTACGTTAGAAATATACATATATTATATATACCTCTTGCATTTTACAAATGTAGCAAATTATTCAATACAAACGGACATCAACAAAAAGAACACAAACCCATAAAAAATAAAAGTTAAAAAAAAAATTTTTCTCTCTTCTCTCCCTAAGAAACCAGGTAAATTAGTGCAGGTTTTAAAAAATAAAATTGAAGCTGAACGCCTACATCCAAGACTAGAAAAGACCTGAAAAGGCCGCTAGTTTCCATCGCTGCCTGACGCTGGGGGAACGCTTCTGAAGCACACTTGTTTGACACAGAGCTTGGTCCCTCCCTCCCCTGGCACCACGGTTCCCAACGTGGCTATGGGGGCAAAGCGGCATCGAAGCTTCACACGCACAGGGTCGGGGCTCCCTGCCTCTCCCCAAAGGTGCCAAAGGGGTCCGCTGTCCCATGGCAGCAACTGGCAGCTGGCACTGCCAGCGCTGGGGACAGCCGGGTCCCACGAGCGGGGCCCTGGCAGTCAGTAGTGTGCTCTCAGGGAGAGGGTGGCAGTGGTAACATCCGTAAGTAGGTTAAAAACCTAACAGAATAGGCGAAGAAAGAAGCGGACAGCTCAGCTGTTCCTGAGCAGCTTGCTCCAGCCTGGAAACCTGCAGGGCCGAGGCTACGGACGCCATTTTGGGGGAAGCTAAGTGAGCCGGCCCGCCGTGCCGGTCATAGCCCGACGGCAGCAAGCAGCCTGCTGGGGGCCTGCCCCTGCCAGGACAGAAAAGCTCCTCACGGTGGTGGCAGCGACGGCCTCCCCAGACCCATCCCGTTGCCTCTGCAAAGGCTCACCGGCAACAACAGGAGGGCTGGCACGCCTTCATCTTGGCCCAAGGAGAGGGAAAAGCACAAGCTGCAGACCACCTCCCTAACAAGGATGTCCTGAAGGAGCACACTGGTTGGGCAGCCACAGGAGAAGCGGGTTTCAGAGGGTGCTCCAGAGACATTGTTTCAAGAGAACTAAACACCGAGCCTGGGAGGCAGCAAAAAGCTCATTTTTCTTTTAAATACCAAACTTCAAAAACTGAAGTCTCATCACTGTTTCTCTCCTCTCTGCATTCTTCTGTGCTCCCACCGCAGCCTCTGCAGAGGCTCTTTCCCACCCAGGGGTCCTCCAGCCCCACCTGGGGGCCCAGACCCTGGCACAGAAGTGACCTGTAGACCACTTACCATCACTCAAGACAGCAGCTTCAACAACATAGCCCTTTCTCTTCCTCAAAAATAGTGCTGCCTCTAACTACAAAAAAAAAAATCCCCTCTCCAAGATGAAGATAAATCCGCAGCCGGCAACGAGAGCTCAGACCTAGGACCAAAGGATCACAAGTGAATGCTCAGCCCTGAGGGTAGGGTGTCCACCAGGCGGGGACAGGATCCTACAGCTCAGCACCACCTCCCCATACAGGGACAGACCCGCAGCGTTCCTACACCCTAGGGCTGTCCTCCAAACCGACCCCAAAAGGGCACAGAAAAGCCCCTTGGTTGGTGCACAAAAGGGACCGCAAGCAGCGCTGCCCTCCCATAGCTGGAGGTGAGGGTGGGCAGCAGGTGCTTATTAGCACATGGACAAAACTGGATGCTAGCCTGGCCTGGGGAGCCTGGAGCAACAACAACGCAGCAGTCCGAGCCTCCGGGCACATGAGATGCTCTCCTCCCACACGCAGAGCAGTAACAGCAAAGCAAGCCCACTTTGTCCTGCCCGCCCCTCCTACAGCCAGGTGGGAGGGCAAAGGGAGCATTGTGACCTACATCCGTGCTGACCCAGGGCTGGGGAAGGGGGAACACAACCCAAAAGACCAGAGACTCATTTAAAGAGTAAAAAAAGTGAGTAGGAGAAAAAGCACAGGGACTGAGTTAAAAAAACAAGTCAGTGCTTCAGGAGCGTTGCCAGCACAGCGCAACATCACTGGGCTCTCTCTTTTTCCAAGAAGCTATATTTATAAGATTTGAATATTTTCTGTATATTTCTGTTTTCTCTCCCCGTGTGTTTTGTTGTTGATGTTGTCGTTCCCCCCCTCCCTCCCCCGCCCCCAATACTCTCCTTCCCTGCATTCAGTTGGCCAGGACAACGGGCTGGAAGGACTGGCTGGGATACTGCATGGCGTTCAGGTTGTAGCTGAGTCCTTCCACAAAGGGAGACTTCTCCAAGAAGAGGCTGTTGGTGCTGCCGCCGAAGACCTGAGCCATGTCGAAGGTGCTGCCCGTGCCAGCGTTGAACTGCGACGCCGGAGGGATGCTGCTGGCCTGACTCTCGCTGGCAACACCGTCGAAAAACAGGCTGCTGGCTCCTGGCGAGCTGCCGCTGTAAACGAACTCCTTGGCGTTGGGGGAGAGCTGCGACTGCGGGGCTTGGCTCCCAGCGCTCCCGACGAAGTTCAGAGAGTGCATGGACAGGGAGAGGCCCTTGTGCTTCAGCAGGTTGGTGGTGGGTGACCTGACCATCCGTGGCTGCTGCGCGGCCCCTGAGCCGCCACCCCCTCCTCCGGCCCCTCCGCCCTTCTTCATCTTGGTGGAGCCGAACTTAGTGGCAGCAAACGTGGCAGTGGTGAAGGTGATGGGCTGGGCAGAGCGAGGGATGAAGGTGGGGCTCGGTGATTGGCCGAAAGAGGGGGATGGAGAGTTGGACAAGGAGTTGTCCTGGCTGCCGATGGGGATGAATACCTGGGCGTCGGGGTTGAAGCTGCTCTTGATTTCTTTGTCCAGCTCAGCGGCGCTGCAGCCCTCGCTGTCATCCAGGTACAGGACCTTAACGGAGCCCTTCTCACCGATCTGGTAGGAGACCTCGAAAGGATCGATCCAGACGCTCAGTTCTTCTGGCACGTTGGCGCGCACATCCTCCACAGCCAGCCCGCTCCGCTTGGCCGCCAGCTCCACTACCGGGTCCACCGTCTCCCCAATGTGAACGCAGCGGTAGCCTGAGCCCTTCAGAGGCTTCTCTGGGTACCAGTGACCCTCATATTTCTTCTTCAGCAGGCGCTCTAGCTCCTCACCGAACAGGTCCGCCCGCCTCCGAGGAAGCTTGTTGTACAGGTATGAGATGATGAAGTTAAGAGCAACTTTAATCTCCAGATGCATACTCCCTTCACAGCAAGCAAGTCAGGGCAGTGTATTAAAAGAGACAAAATGACACACACATAGACAAGATTTGGCTCCAAGCAGACCTAGGAAAAGAGAGAAAAGGATGGATGAAGGTGAGGAAACACAGCAATTCTCCACCTACTGAGATAAATAGCCACGCTGTTTCATTAGCAGAAGTGGAACAAGCAGCGATGCTCACTAGCCGTCACCTCAGACTTCCTGGCGCTGCTGGGGAACAGCCTCCCTGGTCCTGTGCAGAAGAAACAGGAGCATAGCTGCTCCCCGCACACAGCTACGTGCCGTGTACCCATCTCGCTGCCAAAAGCAGGCAGGCCAACCGCCTCCTGTGGCGGAGCTATTTCAGCCAACACGCCTCGCTACGCCCTGGCACCCGGCTGCTTCCAGCACAGCTCCCTGCAGCCGCCTCTCCGAGCACACGAGCACCACCTGGAAGCCTCGTGATTCGCTCGGCAGCTCTGCGGGAACCCGTCTGGAGACAGGAGGCTGGGAGCACCACGTCCTACCGGCACAGGCAGGAGGATAAGGAACAAGGGAGGGTGCTGAGGCACCAGCTGCCAGACCATGTTTACTCTCCCTTGACTGGCAGGCACGTAGATATCTTATTAAGTGTACCCAGTTGAGGCTCAGTCTAGCTGCAAGCCTGAAATCCCAGCTTAATTCAGACGGGGGCAGGAAATGTGTGCGGGGTCACAAGACGCGCATGTGCCAACAGTCTGTCCAGCACCACTCACATCCCATCTCCCTGTGCAGAGAGAGGGTGAGCACTGCCAGGGCCAGGTTCTGAATAAAAACTGGAACTGCTTGCCAGAGACTGAAGTAATCCTTTCCCTCCTCCCACCCGCCCAAGGAAGTCTTGGAAATTGAGAGAACCCACAAAAGCACAGTGTGAAACCACAGCACTCGGCTCTCCCATTACACTCACATCTGGGAATAGTGTTTTCCTGGGTACAACCCCCAGGTAGGTCCACACTGTATACTGTCACCCACCCAAAGCAAATGCATCCCACAGATATTTGACGAGGAAGCGCGCTTCCAGCAGCCTACATGCCTCTCTGCAGGTGAGCAGAATATCCAGTTTTTAATTGGCAGCTTCGTCAGAGGCTGCTCAGCCTTTCAGCTACCCTCACCTTGCTCAAGCAGCCGCACCACGCTCAGCTGCCTTCCTAACATGGGCTGCGGGGATGCTCTCACACAGTGCCCAGCGGTGTTTACGACCTGTGCCAATTATCTAGGGGCGGGGATGGAGCACAAACCTCAGCTGTCAGCATTCCCCTGAAAAAGCAGGAGCCCGGCAGCACAGCCCCGCACCCAGGCTGGGAGGAACTGCCCAGACTTGTTGGCTTGGGCTGGCTGAGTGGACAAGTAGGATTAAACAAACACATTTTAAGAAAACCCTCAACTATTTTTAGGCTTTACTACTAAGTAAAACAAACGGGTAGATACTACGTTTTCTTTCTGTCTGAATCTGAGTTAAAGGAGGCTCAGTTTAAGGATTACAGGAACCAACAGCAAATCCCACAGCCCAAGCCTGCCAACAGCGAGACCAGTGCTGGAGGAATCCCTTTTGGGTTTAACTCAGCAATATGAGAAACCACAGGAACGAGACTAGGACCTGACCAAGAACAGATGAACACCAAAGAAATGAGAAAGCACAGCTTCCAGCAGGCAGAAAGGAGAAACCGTTTCAAGAAGGCAGAAGCCTCGGGGCTGAGACAAAGCCCTGTGCAGAGAGAGGGGCACTGAGCAGAGCCCCGGAGGAGCGCAGTGACCCCTGAGAGAGAGCTCACAAGGCCCCGTGCTACCCCAAGAAGGGGTTCTATAAAACTCTGCCTGCTATGCAGCTTGGGACCCCAGCAAATTCAGCAGGAAAAAAACAGGCACTTAGTGAATCTTTACACCCCATGTGCTAAATGCTAACCCAGACCCAACGTTTTGTGAGAGACCTGAGGTTACAGGTGGGGAATGGAGGGTCCCCCAACCCCATCAGCCGTCTGCAGCGTGGAAATGCAATCGCAGTTCTTCCCTTTTCTTTTTCACAGAATACTCCCTCTTTATAGAGGGGAACGCTCTAAACCTCCCCTATGAAGGAGATGGGTTAATCAGCCCCATGGCTCGCAGGGACACTCCCGAAGGCCCAAAGCCACCGCTCCTGCTCAGGCGGAGGACGCGCTCCCGGGAAGCCCTCGATCTCCTTCCAAAACGCATTCACACAGCGCCAAGCAAAGAAAAGCCCAGCCGCTCCCGGCCCGTGCCGCCCCACCCCCCGCGCCGCTCCCCCAGGGCCGGCTGCCCCCGTGCCACCGCCGCCATTACCGCCAGCCCTCGGGCCACCTCCCGCCGCGCGGCACGCTGGGAGATGGAGTCCGCGCGCCCCCCAGCGCCGCCCCGCTTCCCGTGACCCACTTCCCCTCGGAACTACGACTCCCGGCACGCCCCGCGCGCGGCCCCGCCTGCCGCCCCAGCGCTGCCTCGGTGGGGCAGGGCGAAAAATTTTCCACGGCACATGCGCGGTGCGCCACCGCCCGCCCCGGAGCAACGCCCCGAAGCCGGGGACCGCCGGGCAGCCGCCCCCCTCCCTTCTTCCCCTCCTCCTCCCTCCCTCTGTCAGCGAAGCGGCGGGGGGTAGGGGGGGGGGGAGGCGAGGCGGCCCCCCCCACGGGCCGAGACCCCTGAGGCGGCCCCACAAGGACAGAACCGAGCCTGACCTCCACCCTCGGCAGCGAAGGGCACTCTTGGGCCGCCGGCCGAACCCTCCCGGCCCCCTCCCCGGGGCAGAGCCGGCGGCGGCTTTGTTGAACGGGGCCGGGCAGAGCCTCTCGGCCCCGCTAAGGCGCACGGAAAGCCCCCGGACGCTGCCCCCGGCCCACCCCGTCAGGCCGAGCCCTCCACCCCACTCACTGTGTCCTCAGCTCCAGGCTCTGAGGGGGCCGGGGGAGCCCGGGCGCTGCGTGCCTCTCTCCGCCCCGTCCACTCGCTTCTCTCTCTCTCCACCGAGCGCTGCGCTCCCTCCGCGGGGCGGGCCCGGAGGTGGCGTCGCGGCTGTAGGGTCGAAGGTGCCGAGGGACGCCCAGAGGTGCGGGTTCGGGTACCGCCGCCGCCTCACCCCCGCCGGCCTGGAGCCGCCCGCGCCCTGGCCCCGAGTGAGCCAACTCACGGCAAACTTTCACCCTTAGCAACCCCGCGCACGGATCCGGGCTCCCGCCCCGCGTGATGCGGCCGCGGAGGGGCGGGCCGGGACTACTTCTCCTCCCCTCAGCACCGCCCGGCGCGCTGAGCCCGCGGGGGAGGGGAAAGAGTTCTATTCCTTTTGTTTTTTTTCTTTTTTAACCCTCTTTATTTTCACTCTTTGTCACCCTGCGCAGAGGGGCAAGCATCACTAGAGAAGGAAGGGGCGGGGGGCTTAATTGGGATCAGGCTGCTGACCTGAGGAGACCCCCCACCCGCCCCGCGGCCTGAGGGGCACACGCGGGCCTGACGCTGGCTCCCAGCCACCAACCCCTGTGAACGAGTCCCGCGGCCCCGAGGATCCCTTCCCCGGCCCCTGGCCGCCGATCTCCTAAAGGGACCCTGCGCAGGGAGCAGCCCCCGCCCCGCCGTTCGCGGACTATTTGTTCTCAGTGCGCCTGTGCGCCTCCGCCGCCGCGAATAGGGACGGCCCGGCCGCGGCGGAGGCGAGCCGCAAGGTGCGCCGACGGCGGCGTGCTAAAAATAACTGAGGCTTGTTAGCAACAGCCTCCCCATTGGTCGGCCGGGCCCGGCGGCGCGCCCGGATTGGTGCGCTACCTCAGCCAATGAGACGAAGGGGGTGTGCGCGCGGGGCGGGGCCGGGTGAGGCGCGAGGTCTGCTGGGGGTTGTAGTTCCCAGTACAGCGAGGCCGGGCCGCGGGTCGTGCGAGGGCCTCAGCCTTTAGTTCGAAAGGATTCCCAAGGAACATCCCATCGCGTAGCGGCATTTCTCTTGTAATAGGATCTTCTCGGTACACAGCCATACATGCAAGCGTTTCTTTCATTGCCTATTTTCAGAAAGGTCAAAGACCACCAGCGCTGTTCCCTGTTTCCCGGTCAAATAACTTTCTGTAGCGACTGTCCCCCTAACACGAAATACTGAGTTCCTCTCCTGCCCTGCTCCCACAAAGATCCTCAGCATACTTCTGGGCTTTGCTTATCTTGCCTCAATCAGGAAACCTTCACCTTAGAATAATTACAGCTGGAAAAGACCATTAAGATCACCCAGTCCAACCACCGGCCCATCCCCACCATGCCCACTGACCATGTCCCTCAGTGCCACATCCACACGGTTCTGGAACACCTCCGGGGACGGTGACTCCACCACCTCTCTGGGCAGCCTGTGCCAGTGCAGCACTGCTCTTCTGAGAATAAATTCTTCCTCATATCCAACCTGAACCTCTCCTGAAGTCTCAAGGACCTGAATCTTCCCTGAAATCTCAAGGACCTGAGGTTTGGCACGGAACAGGGCTGCTTTTGGAGCCAGTCAGCATCACACAGTTAATGCCGTCCTTTCTAAAAAAAATACCCAAAAAGCAAACCAACTTTGGAGTATTTCCGTTATGTAGGGAAAGCGGGAGAAAGAGCAGAGGAAGATTGTGAAGAGCTGTTGTGAGCAGCTTTATTTTCATCATTTGGAGTTTAACAGGAACTCAGCTACAAAAGAACTCCCTAACAATCCCTTGCTTGGCTGCAAACAAAGTCACGCTGTCAGCCAGCAATCAGGAAATTAAAATAATGGCACTATTTTTAGCTTTGTTAAGAAAAATGGCAATTAACGTTTCTAAAATTCTATTGTTGTTTTAATAAGGTGTTACTAAGAGGGTGTTACACATAAGGACTCTAAGATATTTGCATCTTGACCATGCTCCTGTAATTACCCGACCGCGCTGGCCCACGTGCGTGCGGAGGAATCCTGACCCTGTATCCGCTCCTGCATTCCTGGTCGTGCGGTGTTACGTCAAAGCACGGCCACGGAGTCACACACGCAGAGGACAGGAATGGCTCAGCCGCAGGGGCAGGGTAAGTCCTGCTGGGCTCATCAATGCTGAGGAAGGGCAGTCAGGTTGTAATCAGCATAATTAACACTGCCATACCCTGAATCCTCTTTATATCCGAGTCACATGACGACCTCAAGAAAATAGATTTCTTTTTCCTGCCATTGAAATAGGCAAAACACCTCCAGCTGATCTCCATAATGAGAAAGCAACACCTCCTCTGCAGGTAAGGTTTCTGAAAGCAGGGTTTCACCTATGCGCTGGGAAAGCTCAGATGTAGGCTCAAGGCATCTGCCAGCCCTCAGCATTTTTTAAAGGTCATGTTTCAGGCTCAAGGGCATTGTCAATGCCCTTGATTAGACGATTCAATGACAGGAGGTGCATTGGAGAACTACTGCTGAGCTCAGAACTGAGCTGACACGGTGGCTGGCCTTTGGTCGGAAGGGGTGTGTAAGGGAACATCCCTATTTCACAAGGCAGCAATGCCTTGTTAGTACTGGCAACAGAGGCCAATTACCTAATAGGCCAAGAGTTCCCATGTTTCTCCTCCCCTTCTGTGTAAACATTTAAAATAAAAGGATTTTTTACTTATTACATAACATCCTTTTGATTGGAAAAAAAAAAGCACAAACTCTACTTAGAAAAGTAATGGCAGGAAGACCTTCAGCCCCATGCACTCATGATTTGCAGCCAGCACCATGGGGGTTCAGCCCCATGGGAAAGGCAGTATCCCTCCTACCTGTCCTTGCTCCTCTGCCTGCAGCCAGGGAGCCTCTGAATTGTCTGCACCAGGAGCACCAAGGCTGGTGATGCCCCTCTGGAGCCTGACAGTACACAGCAGAACACTTGTCTCATTCCCTCCTTCCTCACCCCTTTACTATGTGCTCGGCGCCAGTACTGACAGGAAATCTACTGGACAAGCGCAGTTTCAATGAGTTTCATTCTGTTGATCTCTTCAGGTAACAAATACCGCGCTTTCCTGGTGGCCCTATATGGATATCATTCACTGGTGAACAGAAACCATTGCCATGCAAGCAAAGCTGAGTTCTTCTGGGCTACCCAACTGTATCTGTTACCCTCGTCTGAATAAGCAGCTCTAGGGCAATGTCCTATCCGTGCTCTGAAAGTACCAGAAAGGCAGCGGCACTGAACCGATCTGAGCAGCAGCGGCATTTGGCATTCTCCCCAGAGCTGTCTGAGCAAACAAGGCAAAGGGAAAAGCGCCCGTCCCTCCCTCTCTCCACCTGCCCAGTGACTCAGAACAACTAGAAATGGCAGCTTTGCTCTTGCTGCTGCCAAATGCAGACCGATACACCCAGCAGAGTGAGGGCAGCAGGAGTGCCAAGGAAGTAAGTGTGCTCAGCCCTTTTTGGGGTGGGGGAAGAGATGAGGGCTCTCAGATCTCTATAGCAACCCCTGGTTAAATGGTCAGGAACAAGGGCTGCTCCAAAATTAGATCTTCTAGGGTACCCTGCACCAAAGGCAGTAACTCTGAGAAAAAAGAAATTCGAACTTCATTTCCCACTGGCTTCACTGAATTACTTTTCTCATCTAAGAAACTTCGGGGAAAGAAATGAAAGCAGAAAAGATACGTACCAACCTTCTGCATTCCTTATGCGATAACCCAGACAGCCTGACTGAGAGTAAGTGATAAATTCTGGTTGAAGTGATAAAGTTCCAGGTACAAAAAAATCTGCCTGTCATGCACTGGGTTTAAAGAAATACAGAATTTAACGCAGCTGGTAATGGCTTTGACGTGAGCTTCCCAGTCAGGAACAAGAGCCAGCCACTTACTGAGGCAGATATACTTAGAGAGTGGGTTTGCTGGAACCAGAGAACCTGTTTGCCCTGAGTATATTGGCAAATGGCACCCACATTAGTAAAAATTAACCAGAAGCTGTGCAAGGGAACTAAGGTGCAGGGAAGAAGACAGATGTTCTCAAGACTGCAAATGGCTTGGAAGAGAAAAATGGACAGAATTTATAACTGGGGGGAGGGAGGAGAAGCTGAGATAGCTGTGGGACCACTCATGGCTACAGCCAGCTACAGCAGGAAGAGAGGACTTTTATGGGGAAGAAGATCACAATTTGCCTGCTTGTTTTCTCTTAGCTGAAATACCTAAATGGCTACAGCAGGCAGAAGAGGCGTTTAAGTCAGAGAGGAGCTGGAGGAATCAGTACTAGCTTCAGGGGAATGACTGAGATCCCAGAAGGTGCCTTATACAGACAGTGACTGCCCTATCTGTAGTACACACTGTGCTCTATGAAGACCTTAAGGACCATGAGACATGGCACAGCCCTAATTTAACCATCTGGGACACACACACGGTTATCCCTCTGCGTAAAGGCACCCGTTTCCAGATCTCTGCTGAGCAAACAGACCGCTTTTAGCCTGCACTGACATTTGACAAACAAGCAGCCTCTGGTTTTCAGCATGCATACAGCTAATAGCCTATCGCACAATAGTTGGTTTCCAGTTACAGCAGGGAAGGCTTTAACTTATTCACAAGAACAGGATAGCGAGTCAAATAGCTTAGTAGGTTTTAGAAAGGGATTGGATGTTTGCATGGTGAAACAACATCCACAGCCGTTTTAGCTAGGATAAGGGTTACAAGCTCAGCGATCCTCATGCTACGGGACAAAATGATCAGTGGCTGGGATCACACGCACACAAAAGCAATAGCCATTCCCTGAAGCTCCTTGCAGCAAGGTCACATGGCCATAAGCAGACACTGTCGGAAACCTGATAACCCATTGTACAGTTCTAGCTGGGCTAATCCTCTGTGTCCCCAGAAAGCTCCAGAGAGGCTAGGCACAGAATGAACCAGAGAGAAATCCTTCTGTTACACAAAAAATAAAAAACAAGAGAAGAAGCTTTATTGGTAAGCATCCTACAGGAATGGCTACAGAAAGGGCCTTGGATTAATCTGTCAAAGAAAACATGGAACAGCTGCGCTCTCCCTAGGAAAGCACCAGCCGCGAATGGCGCTAGGATTTTTTTAACAAAACAGGGCAGCATGGAAATATACTGGAGGAAGGGACGGGGAGCAGACACACAGGACTGGCCCTCTGTGCTTCAGTACTAGCATGTGGGGTGATTTCTAGCAGCTGAGAGACCTGGTAAGAAGGGAAGCAGAGCATTTCTCCACGCCAGTAACGGCACTTGGTTTTTACTGAGCCAGTCTCCTCCATATGCAAATGATTGCCCACCAGGATTTTTTTTTAGTGAGTTGAGACAGCTACTAGCAAAGCTTCTGAAAAAACACGAGCCAATCCTCATTTGCTCTTTCTGATAGTCAGTTCCAATCAGGTATCAGTCTCCACTCAGCCCCAAGTATACTACTGAATTTGTACTGCTTTAGAAAACATAATCAGCTGGTTTTCAATAATAGTAAAGTCCAGAGATGTTCCAAGACCCTCTTGCCAACCTGACAGGAGGTGTAGCCATGAACAGATAGGATCACCTCTTCTTGAATCCATACTTTTTCCTTTCATAGAAGAGATCTGTCTTGGAGCTGCCCAGGTTGACAATCTTAGGGCAACCGTCTCTCTGCAAAAAGAAAAGAGAACGTGAGGTGGGAGTTGAGAGAACAGAACACCATCATCACATACATACACAGCTCCAGGAGGCTCGTCCCAGGTCCCTCTCTCCCCACCCTGTCCTCAACACACATTTCAAACACCTGTGTAGGCAAACTGCTCTCAAACTCTGGTTACTACCAGCAAGAAGAAAAAGGGTGGATGCCTTTTTAACATTACTCTAGGACACTCCTCCTCAGGGTGAAGATGGAAAACGGCTCGTATAACAGTTTAATGAAAAGGATGCTCAGCACCTCAAGAGTGGATTCTTTCTAAATTAGGATACAGAGGATTTATGAGGCTCAGAGGAATAACCTCTCTCGTCCTTAGCCACAAAGAATCTTGTTGCTTTAGATGTCACTAAGCCACTCTTGTGTTTGGAGACCCCACTCAGCTGTGACAGCAAAAGTGAATCTCAGATTTCCTGCAAGCTGGATTGATTACTCAGAGACTATGTAGTCATCTTGGGAGAGGACAGCTATTTAGAGCAGGTATGTGGATTAAGATCTTGTACCTGAATTCCAGTAGAAGGTGTGCAAAAAAACAAAACAAAACAGAACAAAAACAAACACCAAAAGAAAAGAAGAAGGGGAGCAGAAGAGCCCCACCTCAGAGGCATAGCTCCAAACACAAATCAGAGGCATGCACCTCTCTGCAAACCATGGAACATTTGTCAGTGAGCCACCTGAGCCCAGCATCTGCATAACTCTTGAGGGCAAAATGTGGCTGGCAACAGCAGCTGAGGGGCCCAACAGGCAGAGGAACACGTGTCCTTGACTGTTGCATAAGGCTGAGTGGATTAGATTTAGAAAGCCTCTGGGCAGATGTCAGCCACTGCAGAAACTGCACCCAAGCTGTGCCACCAATATTGGCTCTTGCGTAGGAGAAGTGACCTGCTGGGGAGGGTCTGCATAGTAAAAGTAACAAGAAAAGAGGAGAGGGGGGAAAATCACCTGCCACAACCTATCTCTAGCTACTGTCTTATTATTTGACTTGGAACCTCAGCAGCAGGACTCTTCCAAGCCTTGCCTCCCACGAACCAGGGTGCCTGTGATGATCTTGACAGCGTTATTGCAGGGCTCTGCTCATTCTTCCACCCCCTCGCAAGGAGGTAGAATATAAGCATGCTTCTGTCCCCTAAGAAAGGATTATATTTTGCAACTCACATCTGTCCTGGATGACAAGGCAGATCTTGGTCCTTACCCACAGACAGAACAGAGGTGAAACAATACCTCAATTCCCCTCTCCAGGGAGGCACAAGCCAAGACTAATCAGGTCCTTTGTGTTGTGCCTAAGAACATCCACCTCTGTCATTTTAGGATCTCATTTCTTGCTTTCTGATCCTTTTCAGTCTTCTGAGGATGAAGGAAGAACAAGTGCTGTGACTGAAACCTTGGGGTGGCAGAGCTTCAGGTGCGGAGCTGCGTCCATCTGCTTTTCCTATTCTATTCAGGTTAGCACCAGCTATTATAATTGCTATGTGTACCACGTTTGGCTGTTCTTGCTCTGGGCACTCTACTCCTGCACCAGCTCTGTTCAATCCTGCAAGTCAATCACGTCACGTGCTCTTTCAGATCTGCAAATTCACATCTGCAACAGTTCCTAATATTTGAGTTTGCTGGTACAATGCAATGTTCTTCACCTACAGCAGGTTTCATCCGGCTATTAAAGTACCTCAATTCTGACTTGCTATTCTGCTCCTCCAGCTCTATATTCACTATAATCCTCCCTTCCAGAGCAGCAGGCTGTTTCAGATCTGACCCTACAGGTGAGACTAGATTATGAAAAATATCCGTCAGGAATCAATAGAAATTGGTAAAAATAAACCCATGTCTATTTTACTGATAACTGTCAAGCCAAGTGCCTCGGTTTCACAGACAAGTCTACAAAACTACTGCTTCTAACAGCATTTCTGAATGTAGGAGGCAGCACCACCAACAGCATTTCTATCCACATATAATACTTAGACACTAAGATAGATTGTGGTCCTGTCAGATCTATTGACTAAATTCAGACAAGGGTTTGCTCTGCAAGACCTCTAGAGAAAATATAGGTGCTGCAGAAGATTAAAGCAGCAACTCAGTCGGCTGAGCACGTTCCTCTAAATCAAACAGAGCTGTTTGTCAGCATGCTCCGTTGACATCAGGGTGTGCTGAAGATGGTGTTTTCAAAGGATCCAGCCCAAAAACCATGCAACCCTTAGCAGACACTCTCCACCAGGTCCATATTCTGGCACACTGCAACTGTGAGCATCATGCTCTTGCGTCTCCCTGCGGTCTTCCTACTACTTCACTGGCAGTTCTTCATGACTTGTACTCACTGTGATGGATATTAACGAAATACCTAGAGAGTGAACATCTGCCTTGTCGCACAGGCACAGCAGCTATCTTTCAGAAAGAGAAGATTAAACAGCACCGATTATAGAAATAAGAGATTAGCAGAAGAAGAGATGCTTACAATATAGCCCGTTCCAGACAAGAGTTAAGAAAAAATTCATACATCACCGAAGTTATACAAGAAATGTTAAGCTTGTAAAAGACAATTAGTGGAGCAAGGACAAAGGACACTAAGAGCTAACTTTATCTGTAACACAAAGGTAAACAGGGGTGGTGACTCTGTAGGCCTTACAGTACCATACATGCCAGTGGCATGATCATACCATGTACAGCATGATCGTGAACTCAGTGAGGAGCTGATCCTGCCACTGCCTTTGCAGTGTCTAAAATATCTCTGCTGCTGATAAAACCTAGGCTGAGAGATCTAGTAAGACAACAGCTGAAAGTGGTAACAAGCAGCATGTGGAGGAAGTGAACTCTGAGTATACGTTGCGAAGCAGTCAAGGATCCTTTGGGGTGCAGAATCAGGGCACTGCCTGCTACCTCAAAATGCTCCACAAATACTGGGAACCAACAACAGAAAAAGAAAAGTGCAAGGTAATGAAAACCAGCGTCAGTTCTGGGAGTGGAAGCCAAGCACCCAACGTCCTAACACTAACGTCACTAGCTCTAAGTCCCTTTAAAGATAAGCACAGCTATTAAACAAAGATAGAAGCAATTCTGCAGGAGACCGGATGTCAACGTACATCTTTTTCCTGGATGGTACACTCCTTGCAGTAGTAGGCATCAGACACCCCTGGGCCCCCGCAGATCACGCAGCGCCCTTGGTACGAGCCGTAGTTACACTCATCACATATGCGCACGAGGGTGCAGGGCCGCACGTACGAGTCACAGATCACGCATTTGCCATCACCTGCAAGTACAGCAGTCTTTGGTTACAGAACGTCCTTTTCTCCACTGCACCTAAAAAAGAGGAAAAGCCTTCTCGACATACAACTTGCCCGTATGCACAAAGACAATGCAGTTAGACTGCAGAACTTTATCTTACAGGCACAGGGTGCAACTTTATATTTGCACACAGACTGCAGAGGAACGAGGGCCAACAGCCTGCCATAGCTGAGTTGCTTTGTTTTTTTAAATCATGCATACGCATAACCAGGAGAAAGCCACGGGCATGTCTTTTGTGATTAGCTAACACTGCTTAAGTCATATCATTACTTTTACTCCACAAATTTCCCTTAATGGTTCATTTGTGAAAAAATGCCAAATGGTCAGGACTAGCGTCCTTACCTATACAGCAACAGCAGTGTAAGCTTCTCCCAAAGAGCCACATCGACAAAAGTCTGGTGTTACTATCCTCAAAGGGATGGGATATGAGATTGTACTTGTGGTCCTTTTAATCCTTTATCTGTGAGAAGGCCAAAGAAAGGGCAAACTGGCATAAACAGCCACTTCACAGAGTTGCTCTTGCTTTCTCACAAGGAACTGAGTGAAATTCAAGCACTCTTATCATACAGGCAAACAGCCATCAGATGCCATTCACAGTCTCTGCTGTGCAGGCCCTGATCCAAAACACTGACCTCCAGATGAAAGGCTTCGTATCTTATTACCAGTTCCCAAGGCATTTAATCCCGACTCCCACAAACAGCTCATCTAACCTGCTCTTAAATCTCTGTCCTCACTGCCCTCAGCTACTACCGCTGGGAAACTGCTTAACTTCTGCATACTCTTGAAAACAGTTTTGTTGCTTCAGACTGTGTTTCTCCTCACTTTGCTTGTTTTTAACCTTTTCTGGAGCCTAGAAATAGCTGGCTTACTTGTACAGAGCTCCTGCAAGGATCTAATGACTGATTGTGCTTTCTTTTCTGCTATAGATGAGCACTAGCACAGAACCGTAGGGGTTGGAAGGGACCTCTGGGGATCACCAAGTGCAACACTCTTGCGAAAGTAAGTTCCCTGCAGTAGGCTGCACAGATATTTGATTCTGCATATTCATCTGCTGTAGCTCTAGACAGCACTTTTTTCCATTGCCCATTCTATTAGATGACGAAGGGAACCCTTCTCAAGCTGCGGAGTCAGATTTCAAAAACGTCTTCTCCTTCGAAATCACCAGGCTGACAGCACCACGTTCCAGATTACAAGGAATCCGTCAGTCAAGAACTCACTGCAGCTGCAGCCACTGAAACTGCTGCAGCATACTCCCCAGAACGGCACGCACTGGCTGCATTTGAGCACAGGCTGTGAGCACTCACCAACTCACACTTGCTCCACACACTTAGGTCAATACACAGGTAACTCTTCCCACCCCCAACTGCAGTTACCCACCATTTTCATTTGCTCACGACACCAAGTCAGCAGCGGAGCAAAAAGAGAAACCAAGCTGCAGACTCTTACCACAACGCTGGGTTCTCAAGCAACTACACGCAGAAGACATACTTACATTTTTCACAAAGTCTTCCAATCGCTGTAAGAAGAACACAGAAAAAAAATATTACTTGAGGCAGAAGTGGGAGAGCATAAGGGATTAGGAGCGGGAGTATAAAGTAATTACTTTGGGCAGCGAGCAGGCGTTAAGAAAGAGAACGCGGATACAGTTAGAGCAGGAATACAAACGATGCCGCTCCTCTGGGCACACCCACCCGGCCCAGAGTTCCGGCGCACGGTGTCCGGCCAACGGCACCCACCGGCAATAAAGAAACCTGCACTCACCGCCGCACCGCGCTCCCTGCGGAGCCAAAGCCCCGTCCCTGAGCTGAGGAGCGCACCGCGTGCCCTCGGGAAGCGCCACAAACCCCGAGCGCTGAGGGCCGGGGGGACAGCGGGGAGCAGCGCGCGCGGGGCCGAACGGCGCCGAACGGGGCCAAAGGGCCACCCAGCCCCGCCGCCGAGGCGTGGAGGGCCGAAGCCGCGCCGGCACTCACCGACACCCGCCTGCTTGCGGCAGAAGATGAGGTCCGGATGGTGCTTGGCCATGGCGCCGTCGACAGCGCTCGGCGATCTGCCGCGCTGCCCTGGTCCTGGCAGGGGTGTGGAGAGCGTCTGACAAAGCGGCGCTCCAAAAAGGGACACCGACCCACAACCAAGCTTTGCGTAGTGCAGAAAATACAGCCCCCCTCACCGCTCCCTTCGACCCGGAGGAGACCCGTATCCCGCCCGGGGGGCACCGCGCTCTCCTCCCGTACCTCCCTGCCAGGACCCTCTCGACCCCGCCCCACAGCACCCCCCTCCCACGCGCCGGAGGTATCAAAAGGAGCTGCTGACGCCATCGATGCGCGACTTCATCTTTGTCAGTGCACAAAATGGCGCCGTACTGCGTCCTGGCGGCTCGGCTGCGGGTGAGCACCGCGGGACGGGCGGGGTCAGGCGGGGCCGGGCGGGGCGGCGGGATGAGGGCCGCTACCCTCCGGGACGGAGAGCCGCGAGATCGCGGGGCCGAGGGCGGAGGCGTGGGGCCGCGTCTCCGCTGTCTCCGTGTGTAGGTCAGCGCGTCCCCGGCGCGGCCCGACGCCCGTTTCCATGGCGATGACGGGGCCGCACCGGCGGAGGCGGCGCGGCCGCCTCACGGGCCTCGATGCCGGGCGGGCCCCGTTGCCTCTGGGCGCCGCTGGCCCTCAAGGTGAGCGCAAGGTGACCGCGCCCGGGCAGGCCGAGAGATCGCGCCTGGGGCCGTGCTTCCTCCTTCCGCGGGCTCCTCCTCATCTCGTGCCGTTAGCTGCCTGTGCCCTTGGGGGAAGCGCAGCGCTCCGCGCCTCCTGGCTGCCCGGCTCCAGGATTGCTGCCCTTCGTGTCGACGGGGGGCCCTGGGTCTGTGCGTTCGAGGTCCGTGCAAGGCCAGGCAGCCGCATAAATCTTATTTTTTTTATTTTCCACGTGACTTGAACCACCGTTCATAGAGATCCTCCCAATCTCCGTTGTGACCTCTAGAACCCACATCTGCTTGTGCCCGCCACAGGCGCTGCCATATTAAGGACATTGTCCCATTTAATATCTGCTCGCTAATAAACACTTTGTTGTCTTTTAAAACCTAGAAGGTAGATAGAACGTCGTTTCCTCTTGTAGTGCTGCTCGCTGTGCTGCCCTCAGTAAGCCACGTGGTGAAGCCAGAGCTCTGACTGCTCCGTTTTCCAGCTGTGACCTTGGGAAGGGTGTTCCCGTTTCCCAGGGGGCTGTTGCAATAAGCTTAGCGTAGAGTCATGGAATATCCCAGCTTGGAAGCAACGTGTAAAGGATCATTGAGTCCACTGCTCTGAAAGCACTTTGTGAAGAGGGCAGTGGGCATGGAACAGGCTGCCCAGGGCAGTGGGCACAGCACCAAGCTTGCTAGAGTTCAAGAAGTGTTTGAACATTGCTCTCACGTGGAGGGTCTGATTTTTTTTGGGTGGTGCTGCATGGAGCCAGGAGTTGGACTTGATGATCCTTATGGATCCCTTCCAGCTGGAGATACTTAGTGTTTCTATGGTTTTAACTCATATTTTATGTTACTCTGTTGCTCTCAGTGCAGATGTCTTAGAAAAGGATTGCTTTTTTAAGTAAATGTTACAGCACGGCATCATTGCAATTATCTCAGTATATTCATAATTGACTGTTAAATAATCGTTACTTTGCACTTTGAACAGAAATGACTACTGATAAAACAAAGGCAAATCTTTTATTAGAATAATGGGTTGGTTCTCCTTTTATGGTGTGAAGTCACATCAGATCAACTGGGCGTGTACTAAAGTGAATATGTGTCAGCACAGCAAATGCATGGAATTTAGTATTCTGAGAGTATTGTATTATCAGATTCAAAGTAGGCTTTTTTTTTCCCCTTTAAGGGACTGTTATCAATCGTTCTTCTGGCTGGTCACTGTAGGAAGCAAATAATAGTTTTTTTCACATGTAGCAGTCTAGAGATGTAATGATAACGTGGCCCATCTTGCCAGTCACTGTGGTAGTGCCAGCACTGAGCATGGCCTGTGCTATTAATGCTGGTTCTGCTCATCTCCCTTCCTAGAACAGGTTTTTGGAGTTGGAACCACGTAGGAAGCTAGGTAGAGAGAAATGGATCGGAATTAGCCCAGTTCAGGCTGACAGTCCTATTTATAGTATGGTTCTTCTAAAAGCCTCAGAGGACAGAGGTCTTTTTCATGCCATTCTGAAAGGTGCTTTTGGGAGCCATCCCATTTCTAAAGCCACGTCGGCTAAGGATTGACAGAAAGAACAGCAGTGTGAAACTGTCTGAAGTGTCAGGGGTTTGCTGAAGGCCTCGTAGGTACATACAAAGCAATTGCATTTTGTGCACTTTGTGTACGTTGGCAAGAAAACCGTGTTGGCTAGAGTTAAACGCATCTTCAGAACGCTAATTTTGGTTGCTCCTTGGAAGTGGGTCTGGGAAAACAGCTTGCATTTACATGTTGATTATACCTTATTGCTTTTTTTAGGCTGAATCGTGGTCAATGCTGGAAACTTGGCCGGTGTTCTTAGATCAGGGAGGAGGAGGAAAAATGGTATTTTGGGTTTCAGTTAGAATTTCTAGGAGTGCTTTCTGGGATTGGAGAGCACGTAGCAAAGTTTCTAGTCTTTTGACTACAAGCTTTATGCTTACTGGATTTATCTACCATATCGGATGCCAAAATGTGAGTTTCAAGATTTCAGACTTGCATCTGGGCCATTTACTGCTGTGAGCTAACTACAGGACAGCTGGCTTTTTCAGACGAGCTTTTAAAGTCCATATAGATAAGAGCAGGCTTCCTTAAGGAGGATTCAAAAATAATGACCCATTTAATAAGCTGTCTTTGCCAATTCTGGAGGGGGAAACTTTTCACCTACCAAAATACCGATAGACTCAGGAGCCCTGCAGTGGTTTCTTTTCTTTCTTTTCTTTTTCTTTCTGAGCCAAGGACACTCAGGTGCAGGGAAAAGAAACTCAGTGCCAGATGAGAAGAGCCCACTGGGCAGCTGTTTGCTGGGTGCATAGCCCAAAACCTAACGATGCTGACTGTGTACTTCCCATAGCTGTTGTCACTGCTCGCCAAAAACAAACAAACAAATGCCGAGGAAACCTCCCATAGCACTTCTTGTTTCAGGGAGAAGTGGGAGAAAATGGAACTGGAAATTGTCGGTCTTGTGACTTAATCTTGTAGCTCTATGTAGGTTGCTCCAGAAGTATTGCCTCCTATTTATTTGAATGGAAACTACAACAGATACAAAGAGCACAAGAACACTATCTGAAGGAGCAAATTCTCAGCTATAAAACACTGTTTTTCAGCATAGTCACCACCATTAGAGATGTATTTTTGCCAGCGATGAACGAGAGCCTGCATGCTGCACCTGTGAAAATCTGCATGGCCGACCAGAATGAGGCTTGTCTTTCATGTCACTGTCACCATTGCTGACACGCACCACCCACCAGCACCTCGCTGTGCTCACATCCACTGTTTGGACTCCATGACTGTTCAGCAAGCCTCGATGAATGGCAGTGCATGCCACTTTTTCCACATGGAGGAATTCAGTGACACACCTTTGGTTTATACACACTTCCACGTCAGACACCGTTCTGTCAGACTGCCCCTCTGCTGCCATCTGTCACATGACAACAAAATGTAACAGAATATTAATGGGAAGGTTCCACCGCTACTACCATGCCAGCAATGTCTGCTTCTAACGTCGCAGGCCAACGTAATAAAATAGGAGGCATTACTTTCAGAGCAGCCCTTGTGTCACCCCATTTCTGAAGATGCAGGGGCAATCCTTCTCAGGCAGGCTCATTTTGCTCCCATTTCTGGCATCTGGAGCTGTGGTGGGGATCAAACAGAAGTCAACTACTTTGTACTGCTATTGCTGGGATTACCATTTGAATATTTATGTGGTATTCTAATGAATACTACGTTTCACTGAGCCATTTCGTGAAGTAACAAGGTACACAGATGTGTATGCATGAACTGAGAAGGTGTTATCTGACTTTTACCTGATAGGAAGTCTTTGCACCTCTCTTCAGATCTTTGGAGAGCCCTGCTTCAGATTTTGAAGCAGTGGTGGTTGGTTCTCCAATGGGAGAAGTCTCACCTCTAACACCTGTGGTATATTCTGGAAGTTGTGAGCTAGAAGAGCAGCAGGCTGAAATCTGATGACTGCCTTTCATTTGCCCTTCTGGGACAGCAATGCTCTCCCCTGTACCACCACGTCTGCTTCAGATTTACTTGGACCAAAATGGTGCGCAGCTGCTAAAATACTGCAGATGTGCATTGCTCCTACAGAGGGATGTGTATCTAATAGCTTAGGATTGTTTGGTAAGAAAACAAACGACACCCTTGTTGCTAGTGTGCTGGCTGCTATGATCTCTCCTAGATTTCCTGGACTTTTTGTTATGGAAAATATTAACAAATGTTATCAAAAAGACAACAAAACAAGAGATTTGGATAAAAATTGGTGACGTTGTCTCATTGATTTCGATAATTCTAAGCAATGTTTTAAATACTGGTGTCAAGAAGGCCATGGGAAAAATATTTACAGGGAAAAATGAAAAAGATGTGATCCAAAGGTTTGATTGGCATCTTTGGTAGTGCGAAACGAGTGGTTGGTGCTATGATTCTGTTGTGCGCAAAGGATGTTTGCTCCTTTACAGCCCTGCTTACAGCCATACGTACATGAGGGACACCTAGTGTGATGCTGGTATATTTACTGACCCGTACTTACCAAAATATCGTCAGTGTAAACTAGAGAATGAATAGAAAGGGCATGATTCAGATTAAATTGTAATACCAGAGGAAGGAGAACTGTGCCCTCTTGTTTTGGGTCTGGTTTCAGACTTCCAGCGATGACAACGGAGACTTTCAAAGGATGTTAAGAAATGCACGTGGCAAATCCTTGGAAGTTTTTATGGAGGCTGCCCTCTGACTCAGCTTTCAAAGCTGTGCGAGAGCCTTCTAACCCTGGCACTGACCTGTCTCTTTGAGGTCAGGCGCTGTACTGGTGCCTTGCCACAGTTTGCCCTTTTCCCATGTTCCAGAGGACTTTTTGTATAGGGACCTTGCACTGAGATCTTGGTATGTGATGGTGGAGCAGAAAGTTATCTGCTCAGTCCCATTCAGTGTTGTTTGCTAATCCAACAGTGTAAACTCAATACCAGCGAGTGATTCCAAGTGATACTGGTTCTGGGTTCCAGCACTAACACTCTTCTTTTTCCAGCATGCCTTGAATGGTGGGATACGGCGCTACCATGTTGCATCCGTTCTGTGCCAGCGGGCCAAGGTGGCCATGAGCCACTTTGAGCCTAATGAATACATAAACTATGAAAAGTTGGAGAAGAACATCAACATCGTCCGTAAGAGGTAAGAATGGAGGAGTGAAGTGGGAAAGGGTCAGGTCAGTGTGCAAAATTTAGCTCTGCAGTGATGGGAAAGGAGGGAAAAAACATCCCCAGGGTTCTGGCAAAGGGTGTATTTATTAGGGAGAGCAGGGATGAGCTGTGGCAGTTGCAAATATAGTGAAATAGGGGTTGTAGTGTCGCCATGTGGCAGTGGGGCACTGTGGGAGGATTGCAAGTTATGATGAAGCACTGACATGTAGAGAACCAGGTCAGTGCAGAGGAGGTGCTAGAAAAGGTTCTGTCCTCTTTTATTAATGCCTTCCTTCTGGGGTGTTCGTATTGGCCCTCACGCCTTTCTGGGGAAGCAGTGCGTGGGTAGTGGTCATTGTAGGTTAATGTTCCTTTGTACTTTGTTTTGACAGTGAATGTTCTCCTGTATTCCACTGTAGGCGTTAGGCACAAAAAGAAGGACTAGGAATTTGTAATGTGTGTAAACACGGTGACCTTAATCTGCTGATAGAGGCCTGTGTGCCTGCTAAGTTGTCATTCCTGCTCCACTTACCTTGGCAGTGGTTTGTAAGACGTGTCCTTTGGTCTTTGCATCCTTTGTTAGATGTGGTAACTCTCATTTCAAGTCATTGCATCTGCTCAGTTACTTCTCAGGAGATCTCACCACTGACATAAATAGGCTCCTCAACTGAGACACCC
This sequence comes from Numida meleagris, assembly GCF_002078875.1. Taxonomy (NCBI): domain Eukaryota; kingdom Metazoa; phylum Chordata; class Aves; order Galliformes; family Numididae; genus Numida; species Numida meleagris. Next base: position 50,317,562 of record NC_034409.1, on the reverse strand, counting down.
AGTCAGAAACCTGCAGCACTAAAGGTCTGTGGTCATGAAACTCTCCCTACTTGTCCTTGCTTGCTGTGGGATCTGGTACTTGTGAATTGGGTCTGACCTCTGTCTCACTTCCTCATTTGTTGGCCTGAGGTCTGACCTTGAGAAATGAGCAGAATCATTGCTTTACTGTACAGAGAGATTATGAGAGGAAGCAAAAAGTGACATCAGTCTGTATCCTTTTGAACTTTCTGGGCTAAGCATCTGTTTCAATGAGCTACCTGTTGATATTTTAGTTCTGTAAGATGAGCGTGCAGGTGTCTGTATTCATATGTCTCAGTAGCCTGAGTGGTAAAGGGAAGCAGAGAGTATCTTTATTCTGTTACATCCTTAAAAGGGCAAATGTTAAAGTAGACAACGTGCGGATACAAAATTCCTTTGTCTCCCCAGGCTTGACCGTCCCCTGACCTTATCTGAGAAGATTGTGTATGGACACCTGGATGACCCAGCAAAACAGGAGATTGAGCGAGGCAAGACCTACTTGCGCCTGCGGCCTGACCGTGTGGCCATGCAGGATGCCACTGCTCAGATGGCAATGCTACAGTTCATCAGCAGCGGGCTGCCGAAAGTGGCCGTGCCTTCCACCATCCACTGTGATCACCTCATAGAAGCTCAGTCAGGTGGTGAAAAGGATCTTCGAAGAGCCAAGGTGACTAATGCGGAGACTTAAATTCAGACTGTTTGAAAGCCTCTTTCCACTCTGGGGAGGAGATTTTTTAAATTTTTTTCTGGAACAGCCATGAAATCAGACATGGTACCAGATTGCCTGTGGTGGTCAGCTCTGTAGATATGTCAGATGCAGTGAAGAAACTGAGCAAGCAGGACTTGGGGAGCTCTTCAGCTGAGGTTCTTCCATTATATGGTTTAAAGAACCCTGAATATGGGAAGAGTTAGACTTAATCTGCTAACAATGGAAGACTGGGTCATACGTCTTCTGTAGAGTGAAAAGATATTTTGAGTAAAGGAAGAAGAAAAATCAATTTTGAAGGTTAGAAAAGGAAGACAGGTCATGCTAGGGAGTGTGCTGTTTATGCCATGGTGTGGCAGTGTGAAAAATGTCCCGAACTCATGTCTGTATCACACTGATTTATACTGTGAATGGGGAGCGAAGAACTACTTCTGTTTCCCAGAGCACTTGCACGTGATTAGCTGAACGCTTGCTGAAGCACATGCATCAGGACCAGCAAGGACAGGTATAAAGGTACATAGAGACATGAAAGATATAGTGCTTTATTTGAGAATTCCGATGTTGTTTTTCCAACTTCTTATTCACTGAGTTTTTTTTTTTTTAACTTTCTCCTTCACTTTTTTTACTGCTCATTCCTCCTTATAGACTTCTGTCAAGTATAGATGCATGCACCTCTGTCCCACATACCACAGCAAATCTGCCACGGAAGGACATCCTGTTAGTATAGCGGGGAGATGGGGGAAGCCTTGTTACTCCCAAGAGGGCGTAGCGTGAGTCCATTGTCATAGCCAGGAGGATTTGTGACTTGGATCCTGATACCAAAACAGAAGAATCTGTCTAGCCCTTTGTGGGTGTTCAGATGGATTTTAAGATTGCAGTCCGTATCTGTTCTCAGAAACTCCTGATGTTGAAGTAACTGCTTCTTTTTTTTTTTTTTCTTCAGTCTAGAGTAAAACAATTTATGCTGCCTAGCAGTAAATTTAGGCAGTTATTGGTCCACAGTTTGTCTCAGGCTGAAGTTGTGAAGTTAGGAACTTGGGACCTTACAAAATAAGACAGGAGGTGAAGGGAAGAAGCTGTCTTCCTCTCTCCCTTATTCCTGCATTTGTTCTTTGTAGTGCAGTGGTGTTCTGCTGCTGAGCAGAGTCCCTCCTCTGCCAGCCACTCTGAGCAGACCAAGTAAAGGTCTTGCCTTCTTCTGACTGCGTTCTGCTTCTGAAGCTGCCAGTTGGCACACAATGAATGCTGGCAGACCAGGAGGTGGTTTGAATCTGCTTCTGGCTCATCATCATACTTTACTGGGGAGAGATGCACAAGCAGAGTAAAGTGACCTGACTCCCTGTGGAAAACAGGGCTTAAAGAACTGTTGCTGCCTCATGAGAAACTGCAGCAAGTGTGCGCTGAGACAATTCTTCCATTATCCTAGTTTCCTCTTTTTTCTGAAGCATAGCTGCCTGAGAACAGTCTTTAAGAAACTCTCTTCTGCTAGCGCTTATCTTATCTACTCTGCCACTGTTCTGCCAAGAGTTATCAGAACATAAGTATGGTCGTACTTCCTTGGCAACTGTAGTTTTTCTCACAAGCAATTTCCACAGCGTGACCTCTGCAAGTAATGGTGGTAGTGCAGCAAGAAAGGCGGCATTGTGTGAGTCTTTAGCAGGAGACTCAACAGAATGAGTAATGACACCCACCAACTCCCCTGGCAGGGAGCAACTTCCAATTCTGTTTCTTCATCTGTAAAAGTAAAGCCGAAATGCTAATCTAAGAGATTAGAAATGTCTGCAAAGCATGTGTGAAACAAAAGAGACAGCTGGCAGAGAAGGAAGGAGGGGTCAGAAGAAGTGAAAAATGGGTTTAAGTACCTTGTGAGAATACAAGAAATAATCAGAGCATTCTCAAATACCTTATTGGCAGGGTTTTCCTTTAATTGTGCTATTTGGAATTGAAACTAAAAAAAATGCATTAGTAGAGCTACAAGTTGGATGAAATTGAGTGAAATTAAGTGGCCTGTTATGACTGACTGGCCAACAGCCCTGATGCTGTTTGGTTTTGGGAGCGATGTGCACCTCCTAGTTGTTCCAAAACCATGGAAAGGAATGTGTTCAAGCTCATGGTCTACGGAAGAAAATGCTTTATTAATATTGTGTGTTTTCCTGTGTGACTAGGACATAAACCAGGAGGTGTACAACTTTCTATCGACGGCGGGTGCCAAGTATGGAGTGGGATTCTGGAAACCTGGATCAGGAATCATTCACCAGGTAATGCATGTATTTGCAGTCTTTGAACACCCAGTGACTCGTTTACCTCATGGCGAAGGGAGAGCACAAACCCTTGGAAATCTCACCAGTTCAGAGGAACAACTCTCTTTGACCCTCTCTGAGAGGGTTCTTGCTTTCTCTCTTTCAGTTATCTCAACGACAGTGTTTTTTCTTGAAGGTTATTTTTGTCAAACTGTAACCTGATGCGTGATTAGTGAGTGCCAGCAGCAGGCCACGTGAATCACAGAACCTTTACTGTTTTGGTGCTGGCTCATCTTGATACGGTTGGGACGGTAAAGTGGTGTCATGAAGAGGCTACATAGGGCTAATATGCATTCCTTTTAGTCTCAGGAAAAGAGGCTTTAAGAATGCACCTTTTGGGGGGCTATTTTCTATACATTTCGTTCCATAGAAAACCAAGAAAGTGTATGAGGACACCAACTAGATTAGTTGACTTTTAAGTACTCAAGAATAGCAACACGTAACTAGTTGCTATCTGAACTGAATAAAATACAAAACAGTTTTCAGTAGTTTTCAGGTCTGAGATCATCTTGTTATAGCACTTGCACCTCAGAAGAATATGACCATCCCAAGATAACTTATCACTTAATGAGGCTTTCTGATTTTTAAAATTAATGCCTCTAGCCTTGATCTTGGTTGATTCCCTGTGTATGTCTACTAGACATTTTGCATTGTTCTGAGCTGCACATAGGAAAAATTGAAGTGCACACAAGCAAAAAGAATGGAGAGGTGTGTGGATGACTACTGTTAAACATTGTCTCAGCAGGGAGCTTGTGACAAGGTGCAGTCAAGAGCTCTCTGTTCTCTTTTCTTTGCTATGGAATGACTTACTTTAACTTAGTGTGACGCAGCTGAGGAAGGAAATAGAACAGGTGAACTCTGGAAAAGCTTGTGGGAACACTTCAGGTCACTTCTGCTCTGAAACCACTCATAACGTTTGTCACGTGGCAGTGTAGCTACCTACTGTTGTTGCCAGCTTTCTTGTGGTTCACTTTCTCTGGCTGGAGAAAACTGGACATGCTTTATAGCTTCAGGTCTGGCAAAGTGAGGCCTTGGAAGTGACCTTTCTTGTACATGTACGTAAATCTAGAAGTGTTAGAGGCAAAGTTTTAGCTTTCCCAGTAAAAAGCTAATTGAGTTCTGCCCAGGCTGTACTGGGATCAGCAGTGAGGGATAGGCAGCCTCTTGGTATATTTGTGAGTTATTCCTCCATGTGATTAGGCTTTGGCCAGCAGCATGGATTGGAGAAGCCTGTTGGTATTCTACTGCTCTGAGACCCTAAGGTCTGCAAAACATCTTGCTAGCACTGTACGGGTGAATGGGCTCGTGCAGCAGTTGAATCAAGGGGTTGGAGGCTAAGGAACAGATCCCTGAGCTCCAACAAAGATTACTGGAAAGAAGTCATCTTCCAGGGGAAAAAGGAAAATCACAGTTTAAGTTTTTGTATTCTCTTGGGATGAGCAAGGGCCCTTGGGCCAAGATTTGGTACCTTGTTCTGTCATTCCACTGAAAGGACTTTGAAATACAGCTGAACTTACAAAGTAGATTACTTTCTTGCTACTGAAATCTGCAAGTAAAAACTAATCTAGGTTCTTGTTCTTGTTGTTTTCCTTGGTGTCTCTCCCCTCCTTTCCCAACAAACAAGCAAGCAAACAATCCATTTTTGTTTTCAGATCATTCTGGAGAACTACTCCTACCCTGGGGTTATGTTGATCGGCACAGACTCGCACACCCCCAATGGAGGTGGCTTAGGGGGAATCTGCATCGGAGTGGGTGGAGCTGATGCTGTAGATGTCATGGCAGGAATCCCTTGGGAGCTCAAATGCCCAAAGGTAGGAGAAAAAGGAATACGAATCCTCTATGTGGTGGGTGAGATTTAAGATACATAAGAAACATATGTATGGCATTATATACAATTAACAGTTTTATTTGTAATCACACATTAGTTCGAATAGCTGGTCTGTGATTCATTGGCAGCTCTGAGTTTCCATTTCCAGGCTTTTTATTCAGAGATTGACAGAAGTAGGCAAGTAGTGATTTCCCTTCATTTGGCCCTGTCATAGTGTTCAGCCCCTGTGCACACGCTGTGGTACTTCAGGATTTTTCCCCCTAGTGGTATTGTGACTACCCACATTCTGAGAAAGTCGTATGAGAAATTATTTTGTCTGCTGAAGGGAAATGATAATAGTATATATATATATTTTAATGTTGCTTAGGTTATTGGTGTAAAACTAACTGGCAAGCTTTCTGGCTGGAGTTCTCCTAAAGATGTGATCCTGAAAGTGGCTGGCATCCTCACTGTTAAGGGTGGCACAGGTGCCATCATCGAATACCACGGGCCTGGTGTGGATTCGATCTCTTGCACTGGTAAGGCAGCAAGAATCTCTTACCTTGAGCTGAGTGTTGTTGGGTTGGGTGTTATTATCTGCAGAGGCTGGGAAGGGAATTGGACAAAAAGTGTTACATACTCCCTCTTAGCCAGGCTGAGTGTTAGTACACTGCTAACTGTTAGTCTGGTTCTCTGCAAGCTGGCAGGGGTGCGGGTGGTATAACAAGATAGCGCTCTGAAAAAATGGCCTCTCTCCATTGAATCTTCTTGTGAAACACTGAACAGTTCATTATGAAGAATCCTGAAAGATGGTGTTGTCAGGATGAGAGTAAGGATGGAGGTATTCTGCTGTATGCTTAGAGGATAAAGAAGTCTGGGCTGGTAAGGATGACATTTTCAGTTCAGCCTAAAATAAGCTGTGGAGAGAGAGGGAATGTTTGTGACATCTGCTAAAGAAAAACTCTGAAAAGGAGAGCAGAGGGGAGACCAGAAAGCAGTGGTTTGACTTGGATTCTTGCACTAGTTGACTGTTGGTCTTGGTGCTGAATTGGAATGTGCAGATAGTACAGTTGTCTGTAAAGATACTTGTCAGGATGAAAGTATGGGAAGTGTTGCCTCCTTTGGCTTGAAATACAGCCTTCAAGCTGGACTTCTCTCCGTTCATACAGCTTGGCTACAATTTGGAATACTTGGTTTTTACAAGCTGAGAGGAATTTAAGATTTTTCTTCTCTTGAATCAGAGGGATCTAACCTTTATCTTCCAGTAAAGATAAATAAGATGTTAGGGAGAGGCAGAACGCTCATTGTGTGGGTAGCAGAGACACTGTCCGCTGCTGTAAGTATATTCAGTGCTCAGGGCAGAGAGGGAGAAGTCCCTGTTAGACCTTCCAGAATCAAGAATCACTATAGCTTTCAACTCCTTCCTTGTACCAAAATCTGGTTGCAGATATGGTATTGATCAGAAACATTAGGGACTGAACCAGCCATTACGTAGTCAATGCATCCTGTCTGCTCTGGAGTTAGGTTTTTATGCCTAATGCACCTGATCTCTCTTGGCTTTGCTGTCTTTTCTGTGGTTTGACCTTTGAAGAATTGGATGGTCTTGGACTTGGATCATTGACCTCACCATCTCTTCTCCCATTCTTTTTCTAGGAATGGCAACAATCTGTAACATGGGGGCTGAAATTGGAGCTACCACCTCAGTCTTCCCTTACAACGCACGGATGAAGAAGTACCTGGGCAAGACAGGGCGAGCTGGTGAGAGAGCTTGAGGGTTGAAGTGGGTAGAAGCTTGGATTCGAGTGAAGGTGTATTCTGGGAGCAGCGTCTTCCTGCAGTCTTGTCTGCTGTTACTTCTGACCTTGCATGTATAGGCATGGGGTCTGTAGATTAAGTGCCCGTGGAGATATCTTGCAGACCCTGTGTTCACTTGTTCCAGTCTTCTTCTTTTCCCTCGTATTTGCTGCAGTTTTTCAGATCTTCCTTCTTTCTCATTCCAGACATAGCTGCGCTGGCAGATGAGTTCCAGCAATACTTGGTGCCAGATGCTGGTTGTCAGTATGACCAGGTGATAGAAATCAACCTCAGTGAGGTAAGGCTTTCTTCCTGCTTGCACATCAGTGATGTGACTGCTTTGTGTGAATGAGGACTATACTGGGAGTTGGATGCAACACCCCTGGCTACTCTAGAACAACACTCAGGTCTGCTCCACTGACAGCTTTTGCTCAGGTGTTTGTCTAGGTGAATCCTAAACAGCTTCCATATAGAGCTATGAAAGGAATTTATTTGCTGCTGACTGGGGTTTTTTTCTTGGCTCCTGTAATTTCTGACTTTGTCACTGTTTCTTAAAGCTGAAACCACATATCAATGGACCTTTCACACCAGACCTGGCGCACCCTGTGTCAGATGTTGGTGCTGTGGCAGAAAAGGAGGGCTGGCCTGTTGATATCAGAGTTGGTGGGTAGTATTCGTTCTTTTGTCTACATCTTTGTGGCATGAATGTTGCTGTTTTGGGATAAGTGGTTGGTCATGTAGCTTGAGATCCAGTCCTTTAATTACTGTTCAGTAATTACTGCTCCTTCGATTTTGGGTTAGTGTCATTTCTTCATACGTAAATTAACTTTCTGGGAAGAGTAGTCTGTCCTCATCCTACATGTGTGGCCTAGATCTGGGATGGTTGGAGAGGTTTTAATCTCAAGAAGCAGGCAAGCATGGTCAAATCCATGCAACAGACTTTGAACAAAGATCTGTCAGGAGCAGGACTGTGAGTTCTCCACGCAGATGGCTGTTGAGCTTTCAGGATCTAGGAAAGTTAATACTTGCTGTCCTAAAGAGCTGGCTTGGACGCTTGCACGTTTGTAGGATGGTAGCCTGTTGGCTGGCTTCTCTCAGGTTGTTCCAGGTGGGAATGAAAAGAGTGCAAATGTATTGTAAAGGCCACACTGTAGGTGGGAAACGTGGTATTGAATGCTTTTACAAATAGGATCAAGAGCAGCAGTAACTTGAAGTGAAGTTACTCTCTACTGGTTAGCACCAGAGTGCTGTCAGTGCAGCACAGTGTGTCCTCATGTGGTGTTTGTACCGTAACAAAGGATGCTTTATCCAAGGACTACAGAACGTCTGTACCAAAACTGAACAGTACCTTAGGGTCTGGCCAAGAAAACCAAGGTGAGCTACTTGGGTGTGTAAATTTCTTGGGAGGAAAAAATTGCCAATGGGTTCTTTGGCTAGAAAAAAAAAAAAGTGTATGCTGAGAGGGCTGGAAAACTTAAAATTCAGTTTTAATAGTGAGGCAGCCACGTCTTTTATCATTTCTCCAGTTTCTTTTCATCTTGATTTGTAGCCCTTTCTTTCTCTCTGGAAGAATACCTCTCTGTGGTAATTTGCCTAACCAAAGTGCAAGTAGGTGCCACTCTGACCTTGTGAAACAATAACTAGATTAGTGGCCAGGTAGTGTGTTCTGACTCAGCAGCTCCAAAGCCTGACAAAGGATTGCTTGTGACCACAGGATCTTGCTGGGAGGTTTGGCAGTGTTAGCACCTGAAACTGTTTTGGACTCCTTGTCGGTGGAATAGGAGGTTGTCCCTTGTGTTTTCTGCTGAGAGATGGTCAGGGAGGAGCATCCTGGAACCACAGCTGCAGTAACCACCTTCCTGTCTCTCTCTGTCAAACCCCACAGGCCTGATCGGCAGCTGCACCAACTCCAGCTATGAGGACATGGGACGCTCTGCAGCAGTGGCAAAGCAGGCACTGGCGCATGGCTTGAAGTGCAAATCAAAGTTCACAATCACACCAGGCTCAGAGCAGATCCGTGCCACCATTGAAAGGGATGGTTACGTGAGTATGACCACTCTTTATGCTTCCAAACAATACATGTTCAACTTTTCCAGACAGTGCTTAGGAGTCTGGAGTGGCTAATGGAAACCTCTTAAGCTTTGTCTTTCACTTATCACTAGAGGTACAATTACTGATCTAGTAACCAGCCTTGTGCTGCTATGCCCCCAGGTCCTGACATTACCTAGACAGTGTTTTGACTGGATGTTTTGATCCATTTTCTCATTTAAGAGCAGTTTGGTGTGGGGAGAAAAATATAGCAATGTGTTAATTGGTTCTAATATTTAGTAAATGTTGGATGCTGTCACAGCTTTGGGACCAACTACATGAGTCCTTACGTGGACTTCTTCAACAGCTGGCCTCTTGATTGAGTCCTGTTCTGAATGTGTTGAATAGGCACATGGTTGCCTGCACTTTTACCAAATCAATCCCTACACTGACAGGAATTGTGCAGAAAATGAATCAGACCAGCTGCTGCTCTCAGTCAAATATCTGAGTAGCTGGATTGTTTCATTTAAAATATGTGGAGATTGGAAACTTGATGGTAACATCTTTTTGTGCTTTTCCAAGTGTTAACTTAGAGTTTACCGGGATCAAACCCCGTGTATTTATAAAAGAGACTCAACTTGGAAGTGAAACAAGGAGAGGAATGTTCTTGGGTTGGTACTTTGTGTTGAAGATGAGCGTCCTCTTTCTCTGAAAGAGCAACACCAGAAATGTATTCCAGACTTCTTCCTAGTAATGAAATTGTTTGTCCCCAGGCACAAATCCTGCGAGATGTTGGAGGGCTGATTCTCGCCAATGCTTGTGGGCCGTGCATTGGCCAGTGGGACAGGTAAAGTGAAAGATGGACTTCTCTCTAGCTTTGTATCTTTTAGCTCTTAAAGTGCTCTGTGAAGCCAAATTTGATTGTAAATTCCACACACTAGGAATTAAACACACCCTAGCCATTGGGCACAGCTGTGTGAAGTGCACTGGAGGAGGAGAAATGAAAGACTGCGGATTTAAGCTGAGCCTTTAGAAGAGTGAAACTGAAAAAAAACCACACGTGACCACATCTGTAGGTTTTTCATAGCAGACAAAAACAGAGATTAGCCATCTTTGAGAAGATAGGCTGGAGTTTGCTTGGTCCTTTTAAAATAGGATAAGCTATTGGTCTGGCTTCAGTCATTGGAGTGGCAGGGAGGAAAATTCCTGATAAAAGGGATGGGAGGCACACACTTTGTCCTTGCTAATGGTGAGATGTCCAAAGGTACATGCTCTAGTAGATAATTGTTCGGACAGTTCAGCAGAGCACAACATGGTCTATGAAAACTGCTCTGGGAATCAGTGTCTGACTTGGCTTTGCACTGTTCTTGGTTTTGAGTCTGTACTTAAGGGAGGAAAACATGTCTGGGCACTAATTAACGTTTCCGAAAGGCAGTGATTGGTACCAAAGTCAAGACCAGAGGATTTTAACAGCAAGACATCTAGAAGTAATATTCCTTTTGGATCTGAGGAGTGTGTTTCCTTCTATTACAGGAAGGACATAAAGAAGGGAGAGAAAAACACAATAGTTACGTCTTACAACCGGAATTTCACAGGTCGCAATGATGCCAACCCAGAGACTCACGCGTTTGTGACTTCCCCAGAGGTAAGAGACAGCCACAGGGAGCCCGTGGGATAGTTCAGTGTCCTGGGAGCTAATTCTGCTCCCTTAAGAAGGAGACACAATGTAGTTTGGTGTGTAGGTCAGAGATCCTTCTGACTGCTATGTTTTTATTTCAGATTGTCACAGCCCTGTCCATTGCTGGCACTCTAAAATTTAACCCTGAGACAGATTTCCTGACAGGAGCGGATGGGAAGAAGTTTAAACTCGAAGCACCTGATGCAGATGAGCTGCCCAAGCTGGTAACTGCTTGGTCTGGGGAGGGGAGGCCTGTCACTGTTTGTTCTTTATGTGTAGTAGGGGAACTTCCATGCACTGACCTCTTCCTTAATGTTAAGGCTGTAACTGGTGCAGTTGCCATTATTGTCTTGTTCTCCTCAGCTGATGTTAGGGGATGGCTCAGTCTGATGTTTTTCCTTTTGTTTTTGGAAGGATTTTGACCCAGGCCAGGACACATATCAGTACCCTCCCAAGGATGGCAGTGGGCAGCATGTGGATGTGAGCCCCACCAGCCAGCGCCTCCAGCTTCTCGAGCCCTTCGATAAGTGGGATGGCAAGGATCTAGAAGACATGCTGATCCTCATCAAGGTCAGGAGCAAACTGGGGGACACCAACTGTGGCAGGACCAGTGAACAGAGATTTGCACATCAGTTACTAGAAGCTTTGGGTGTGCCTTGAGCTGTCTGAGATTCTTCCCCTACAGCTGCATTATTATGGGAAGTGAAGCAAGAGTCTTCCTTCTCTTGTGTTGATGCTTCCTTCCAATACTACATTTATTATAACTACAAGACTTTTCTGCTTGGGGCTCGTTCTTGGCTAATACCATGAAAAATGAAGTTTGTTACACTGTGGAATGTGATCCCACCCATGCCATGCAGTCTGGAGAATTTTTCCCAGTTATAACCATTCATTAGTATCTCTAATACCTCACAGTTTTAAGTGGTATTTTGGCTGAAATACAGTTGTTAGAATCTTCTCATCCATCAGTAGTTGTGTTGTCTTACAGAAGAGAAACTCTTTTTTCTTAATAGTTAAACATTACATTTCAGTCACCTAAGGAAGACATGAGTTTCTCCTTACTCTCTGTAGTGAGTTAACAAATAACAAAGTGAAAGTTTCATTTAACGCAGTGATAGGTGCAGAAATGCAGTCCCTTAGGAATTGTCCTTCAGGAGCATTGTTGGTTCTCAGTGGCAGTTTCAGGTATTGCCAAAAGAGCCATGCTTCCCTGCTGAGCTGTGCTTGTTTGACACACACCATTCCTTTGGAAACACCCTGGGACTACCAGTAGGAAAGCTATTCTCTCTGGTTGGGAATTCTGCTCCAGCAGGCTGAGAAGGCCTGTATACAGACTGGAAACTCAGAGGGAATACTTGGTGTCTTGCTGAGCTTTTCCAGCAGAGAGGCTGAGCTGTAACAGGAAGAACTTAATTGTTTCTGCTACTTGAACATGCTACTGAGGGAAGTGAGGACATGGCACAAGATGTCGTGGCTAACCTCATTTTTGTAATTCTGCCCTTTGGAGCAGGGATCTTGTTTCTAATCAATGCATGCAGAATGACCATTGCATTCTGCCTTAGAGCACCTTGATTCTATAACAGATGCAGTTGTCTTGGGTTTGTCCTTTTAAAAAGAGCTGTGAAGATTCTTCAGAATAAAAAGCGCAAGGAAGCGTCAAGTCCTGATCCATCCTAATACATTCATCTCTCCTACTACCCCTTAGGTAAAAGGGAAATGCACCACTGATCATATTTCTGCTGCTGGACCATGGCTCAAATTCCGTGGCCATTTGGACAACATCTCCAACAACCTGCTCATTGGCGCCATCAACATTGAAAATGGCAAAGCCAACTCTGTGAGGAACGCGCTAACCCAGGAGTTTGGGCCAGTCCCAGACACAGCCCGTTACTATAAGGTGGGACTTTCTCCTGATGCATCTGTTTTAAGAGGATGTTTGCGCTCTGTGTGGTCTGTGCCAAGACTGAGGACCTCACCCTACTGCTCAAGTAACAGCAATTGTGAATTCACTCAGCATTCAGGATTTTTCTTGGGACTTATTCTGATTGTGGCAGTTCTTGTGGGAGATGCTCTCCCTGCCTGCTGTGGGGCGGGGGGGAGGATCTTGTGACCCAGAGGGGACCAGAAACCCTAGATGAAAGGGGAAGAACACCTCTAGGCACTGCACCATTTACAGCTATTTGTGTCATCAGACTGCAGCTAAATCCCACCTTCTTATCTAAGCAGATGGATGGATCTCAGTTATTATGTGAACCTAAAGAATTAACTCCTGACTAGTCTAACGTTTAAATAAACGTCTCGACCCCTTTTTTCTTTAAAACTTGGGTTAGAACTTCAAGAAATGGTCTTTCACTCTCTTAACAGATCGGCAGTGATCGTAGGTGGGTTCCTCTGGTAGACAGAAGTTAAAGCTGGAAGGATGACTTCCAAAAAATAGAGCAGGGATCGTGGCCAGTGTGACTGCTGCCCCAGCACAAGACTATGGAAAGAAACATGGCGACAAGGATTTGCTCTGGATGCCAAAAGCAATCCTCTTCAGTCCTTGTTAACCAAGGACAGCAATGCCTAGCTGCTCTGAAGCTCTTAATTCCTCTATTTACGTCCTTCCTTAGAACCAAAGGGAGCCTTCTGGTAGAAAGTATTATAGCGCAGCAGTGTCAGTAGTGTTGCACTGAAATTAGATGTATTGGAGTTGTACTTACTGTCAATTCCTAATTTGAGTGGCTGCAGAATTCTAAATCTTTTTCTTTTATCACAGAAAATGGGTGTCAAATGGGCGGTTATTGGGGATGAAAACTATGGTGAAGGATCAAGCCGAGAGCACGCAGCCTTGGAGCCACGTCACTTAGGGGGCAGGGTCATCATCACCAAGAGCTTTGCCAGGATCCATGGTAAGCTGCGCTTCCCCTGTGGGGTATATAAACAGGATGTTTGATTTGGGCAGAGGAGATGTTTACCTTGCCCCAGGGCTCAACGCCTATGGAAAGGAACTCAATCTGCTGACAGATTGCATGGTCTCTCATGTCAGGAATGCTGTTACGTATCTAGTTAGATATGGCACAGACAGCTCATTTTGCTCCTGGAGTAGTAATTACTGCTGGACTCCTACTCAGAGAAGCACTGAGCAGCCGCGAAGTAATCCTGATCCCATGCAGTGAGTTGATTCACTGGTTTGTTCTCTGCAGAAACCAACCTGAAGAAGCAAGGTCTGCTGCCTCTTACTTTTGCGGATCCAGCAGACTACAACAAGATTCATCCTGTGGACAAGCTGAGCATCGTGGGGCTGGCAGACTTTGCTCCTGGAAAGGTACCTGCTTGTCTTGTCATTGCACTCGGGGTCAGGGATGAGCCACTGGCTGGGAACAGTGTGGAGCTGTGTGCGAGGGCCTGAGGCAGCACAGGCAGTGATGGCCCCACAACGTTCCAGCCAGAGGGTACGCTGCACACCAGCTATGGGGACTAGGGAGAATCAGATCACATTATCCTGACCTGTTGTGAGAAACCCCTGTAAGATATTCTCAGTTCAGACTTGTTGCCTTAGGCAGGAGTGCTCCCTACAAGGAACTCCAGCCACACTTCTATGTTAAGACCACCCGTTTTCAACTCCTTAGAAACGTATAGGGATTTTCCTGGGATAAGCTTGAGCTAATTTGTTCCCTTGAAAAAGAAGGGGGAAAATAAGAACCGTCTTCTTCCTTTAGCCTCTGAAATGCATCATCAAGCATCCCAATGGGAGCCAAGAAACAATCATGTTGAACCACACCTTCAACGAGTCGCAGATCGAGTGGTTCCAGGCTGGCAGTGCCCTGAACAGAATGAAGGAACTGCAACAGAAATCAAGCTAAGTGCGCACAATGCCCCCAGTGCACTGGACTCGATTGAGCTCTGGCATTTTCATGAAAGTGCAATTCCATGCCTACTGTTGGAATAAACGTCTGATCAAATGTAACCATAGCTTCCTTTTTGTTACGGCACTTCCTCTTCACTGACACTATGAAAAGGGAGTGCAGCTAGGCTTACTTTTGTCTTTTAAATTCCCCAGCTCCCTTTTTCTATTTTGGCTCAATTTCAGTTGTCCCACAGTTATTTATATTTGGAAATAACCAGCTAAAGTGGGTTTGTCTGCTCAGTTGGTTGTTTTTTGCCCGTTCACTTTACTGATGGCTAAAGACTTAAAGTGGAAATAAAGACTGTGACCATCTCTTCTGCTTTGTGTTATTGTATTCATAATCCTGCTCTGCAGCCCCTTTCCCCTCGCTTTTTCTGGGAGGGTGGGAAAGAACTTGGAGAAACACACTACCTGCCCAGTTGGTATTCATATGCAAAGACCACGTTTTGGTTTTTACACTAGGCTAAGAACAAACTTGTAAGAACTAGGTCCTTTATGCATTTTACCGGCATCATGCAGTAAATTAATTCCCTTGCACACAGCTCACCTTCTCCACAGCAAGAGTGATGCTGAGCGTTATTTCATTAGAACACTACATGAAGCAATGAAGCTACTCTTCGGTGCACTGCTGGGAGCTTTGACCTGGTGAAATGTGAGCTAAGCACAACAGCTACCTGGGACACTTTCTCTGGAGTGATCGGTGTGGAAGCCTCTTTGGAGGCTTCGTCCCAATTCTGACCTCTTAAAAACTGACAGGGATTTTCCCTCATGTCTAGCAGCCTGCATGTCTGAGCACCACAGCTGCCCAGCCAGCATTCAGCAAGCTGACTGTCTGAGCAGATGGACCTCAGTTACTATGTGAACCTACACAATTCTAGGCTCCCTTTTAATTAGAGCAATGCACCAGGAATAACAGTTCAGAATTAAGGGGTTATAACTACACCGCAGGGAGGGTGCTGGTGACTCAGGCTTTGTTTTCACAGTTGGAGGTTAGCAGCTCCACTATCCCAGGGAATTACAGCCCCTTCCTGCCAAACGCGGCTGGCTTTGTAATTATGTGCAACATCACCCTCTTGGCAGTGGGCCCTGCATAGATTTTACTTGCTGTTTTGTTCCCCTCTTTCCTTTCATTGCTGTCAGAGAGGGTGATGGCAATTGTTTGCTATTGGCTGTTAGAGCAGAGCAAAGCGTTAGTCTCGACACTCAACACTGTCTGCCTTGAAAAACAAGTAGCTAGACTGCAGGAGGCAGTTCTTTTCTTCCTGTGAGGCAGGAAGCTCATCGCTTCTCTAGAAATTGTACAGGAAGGCAGGCTGTGTGGCTTTTACTATTTATTCCAATTCCAGTATTAACACGGTCCCCCAGACATCATTAACTTGCTCAAACACAGGTCCATTGCAGTTGTTAATTATGTATTTTCAGTCAGGCTCTGGCAAAGTTTAGCTCATTCTCAGTAAATAAGCCCACCTCGTGCAGTATTTCTGTTCACCACAATAAGCAGCCTTTCCTTTTCCACGGCTGTCATCTTCACAGAGCCCGTTACTTGTGAGTAAACAACTTTCGTTCCAGTTCTCTTTGGCTGTTTTCATCCATGCGTTAAGTTCCCATTCTCAGCAGAATGTTACCACCACTTCCCTTGCCCTCCCAGCAGAAGGATTTTCCAGATCTCAGGGTACCACACTTCTCAGCTCCAGTCTTTTGCTGTTTCTTCTCCAGTTCCTGCCAGAACGGCAGGGTTCTGCCCCTCTAAGATCAAGCTGTCGGGCCAAGGAAACAATACATCTAGACAGGCATTCTCTCCCACTTTCACTCACTTGAAGTCACCTCCCTTCTTAATTCAGGCAAGTGAAGACCTCCCCAGTTTTCCCTCCAGGGCGGGAGACAAAAGCTCCAGCTGGGTTTGTTGCTGCCGGGCTCAAGGCTTTTTGTCCCTGTAAATTCACTCCTGCAGATCAGTGAAGACATTTCTTGAAAGCAACTGTCTTGATCTGGCAGGTTGGAAGCTGAAGGGGAAACAGAGAATGGCAGGTCTAATTTCTCATTCAGCTTCAAAGGAGCAATGAGCACCAGCAGGATCCCGTAATCCCCCAAACATCCACTGGAAAGACTTTCTGCGGAGCTGGCACTGACTGCAGCTAGCTGTTTGTCCACCATGACAGGAGTCCCAGGCCTGGTTCGCTGATTGATCCCTGCTCACACAGAAAAGAGAGCGTGCAATTGGAAACTGCATAGAGAACACAGGAGTAAATGCAAAAAAAAAAAAAAAAAAATCTTTCCCCATGTTGAGGCATTCCCTCTTTTTCCTACCTGAGCCCAGCCCAGCAAATGCCCAAACTTGTTTAAATCTTGTCAGCACTACGCCAAACCCTTGACGCTTGAAATGTCGGCCACTTGCCCATCCCAACCCCTGACTGCCCCAACCTTCTCCTGCTGTGAGAAAACAGCTCGTACTGGTTTGGATCCATCTTTCTATAGCACTGTACTCAGAGAGGTCTTGTGCCAAAACGTGGCATGGGAAAGACCGTCGTGCTGTTGCATAAACCTTGGTGCGGTTTTCCCAGCTCTGTATGCCTTGTATGCTCATTCCTATCCGCAGGTCTCGCATCTACAGTCTGTTCTCATTCAGCCTGCCAGATGGGAACTCCACCAGCCACAATGTGTTCTAGCAAAAACACAGCAAACACAGAGCAACCACAAGAACTATCTCATTCTTCCCCTTTTCCACTCCTTTGATTTTGTGACTTTCTTCGCTTCACGGTCAGCTTAAAGCAACCAATTCCTTGGGAAAATGGATGCTATTTTAGGAATAAAAAAACCCACAGGCTTTGCAAGACTCTAGGGATTATGCACATGGTTACCACAAGAGTGTAGGGTGCTTCTTTCTTCTGGACTTCTTCTGTGGCATTTGAAGTGGAGGCCTCAGCAGAGCTTGGGCCTGTTGGTGATGTGTCAACAAAAGTCTCGTCCACAACTCGGAAGCGGATCTCCTCCCCAATGTCCATGTAGAGGTCGTGGGCTCCTTCTTCTGTCTCATATTCCCACACCCACACCTGCTCTGCTTCATCGCTGGCCACGCCAAGGGCTAAGGATGGAAATGGAGTTTCACCTGGCAGATCACTTTCTTACAGTTCTGAGAATCCTCTCGATTCAAAGCCTTTTCACAATCATCCCTCTAACTCCAACACGCTGTCCTACATCGCTATCTGCACATTCCAGGAGCGTGGCCTTGTTTCTGATTTTCCTGCTTCCAGGTGTATGCTGTTACTCCCCCCCACCTCCGAAACAAAGCAACCCCTCAAGCTCCAGCAAGACATACACTGCCCACCACAAGTAAGGACATTAGACACACCGTGTATCTACACTTGTAGCAAGCCCTCCATTCTGTCTCCAGCAGCACCCAAGTCTAGAGGCAGGGATTAACGGCGCGGCTATCTGAGGGACACTGCTATTCATTTTCATCAGCTGGCACAATGATCCTGCAAAACCTAATAAGCGTGAGGCCTGCCTAGCTGTGATAACAGTCTGTGGGACTTGCCCGACACAACAGCTTAGCTTCTGCCACTGAGCACCTTCATTGTTGCAGCAGTAAATGCCTGCTTGGCCAGCACTGCACAATCTTTTGAAATGAAGTACTAAAGTTATCAAAGGTGATCAAAGGATACAACTTTGCTGGCTGCTGCAGGGATTCTGGTGGGATGACAATATCATCAAAGAATCCAATAGAAACTGCGGAGAAAAGAATTTGATTAAGACTGAAACCATTCTTCACAAATGATGTATTGCAGCAATTCCTAAAATGCAATTCTAGACTCATTCTCCTTCCTCTTTCAGGAAGGACGTCCGAGATTATACAGGAATTATTCTTTGAGTTACAATGCTCCATTTCAGCTGGCAGCGAAGCAGCCACCCAGCTGAAGTACGTACAGCAACAGAGGGCACACTCTTTGTGTCCACAGGGAAAGGAAAAGGCTGCTTGGAGCAGGACTGGAAGCGTCAACGTTCCAATAAATAAGTCAGATGCTACAGAGGTCTGCAACAGGAAAGAGCTTCGAAATCACACTGCTCTTTATTTAATATGTTAGACCAATCCCCCTTTAAATTTCATGATGTTTTTTCAGCCTAAATTCGGCAACAAGTAGATCCCTGGGATCCCCAGGAGCTCGTTTGCATGGAATACTCCTGCAATAAAAGAGGGCAACCCATAAGCTATGCACTTCCTGAGGTACGTGGTTGATCATCTTTCTCATGAAAGATGTTTCCCTACTAGGTCTTCAGATACAGGAATTAATCCCAAATATTCAAGAAACAATAGGAATATATATCAGACCAACACATCTGATACTACCACCTTAAAAAAAAAACACCGCAAGTTCTGTCAACTGAAGCGAGAAAATAAATTCAGCCTAGCTCCAGATGGGCTTGCCTATTCTTCTTGGGCATGCACATGAGTGACAAAAAGAAAGGGGAGTGCAGACAAAACCATCGAGCGCAGGGGAAGCTGCCAGGCTCAAGCTACCAACCAGCCTCAGGCCGGAGCAGGGCTGGAGGCAGCACTAGCCTGCAAGCAGCTCACACACAGCATGACAGAACCTGAAAGCACGGTATCCCCAAGCGCACTGCAGCTCTCGCGTCCCTAATGTTAGGAGATGCACTTTACCGTGAACGCCATCCTGACTGCAGCTTTTAATCTCTCCAACCAGGATCTCATCCAGGAAGGGATGGAAGACCACGTAGCGGAAATGCACTAGAAAGAAAGCACACCGCTAATGTTATGTCTGTGTGAGTGAACCATACTCCTTCCACAGGGTGGCAGCCACTAAAACAAAATCCCACGTGCCCTTTAAAATGCTGCATCCTGCATGCTTTCCAGCTTCCTTACAGGTAATGGTTAGTTCAGGAAAACAGGAATCAGTTATGATTCCTGCTTTGTACAAATTATGACAGCAGCTGATCAGCAGTTTCTTGTTCTTTGCTCTTCAGCACTGCAAGAATTGGAGATTCTGTGGAAACTGGGTTTGGAGACAAAGAATGTCAGATGAAATGTTATTTTCCTGCAATCCTTCTGCTCCATTTATCTTTGTCAGCAATGATGTATTTTCTTCAAACGAAATTATATGGTAAACAATATTATCAAAGATTCGCTGATATAATCTTATTCAACTCGAATGAAAAAATCTAGTAATGTTGCCAACTGAGCATTTTGCATTTATAATTATAAGGAAGCCATACTAACAATTTCAGCAAAAAACAATGCTTAAAAGCTGTTTAACATCATTTTAGCTGTCCATACCCAGTGGTGCTCTCCTATATAAAACCAAGTACTAGACTGGGGGAGTAACAAGTCCTGCTGTCTAGTAGCAAGTGCTACCCCAGCTTCTGAAAACAGGAGGTTTCTCTGCAAACTTATAGAATATATTATCTTGTTTCAGTTCAAGCGGGTTTGAAGTTAAGAAAGCGAACGGAGACTAAAGCAAGCAGGAAAGCCTGCCATCCTCCTCAGTATTAGAGAAGCTTTTATTTGTAGGGGGTGAGTTCTACTGGCATTAAAAATTACATCCAGGGTGCCACATGCAGTCAGTCCAGTCCCCCTCTAGCAGGGTTACTTCATTTGCTCAAACATTTATGCATTTACTTACAGTTTTTGCTCAGATTTGCCAAAGCTCAAAAGTAATGAATCATTTCTTATTCCCCCCTGAAAATTCATCTAAAATCCAAAAATGTATGCTGAACCAGATCTGTCTAAGTCTCAAAGACAGATGCCGCAAAGCTTCCAGCTAAGAAAACAGCATCAACTGTTGTGTGAATGTTATAATTAGAAACATGTTTCAACATTCCAGGCAGGCAAAATAAGCTTCAAAAAGAAAAAAATAAATAAATGGACGAAAGCAGAACAATTCGTATAAATTATTTTCTATTTGGAGATTTCCGAGCTCTCTAAGTTAAATTAACCCCTTCCTTATCCAAGACCTATGGTTGTGGCTGTAGGGCAGGGACGGACTGCTAGAGGAGGAAGATGGGACCGCCTACTTAAATATGTATTTCTAACCACAGAAGTGCAAAGGAAACAGACTTCTGTCATGATCCTCTCTCTCTCCTAAATGGAACAGTGAAGGCAGCTAACTTCAGCAAGTTCCTTTAAACTTCATTTACCTAACAATGGGAACTTAGTCCACACTTGCAGACCACTAACCTGCAACCTCCATAACTCAGAATATACCTTTGGTATGCGACGCACCATCCCCAGGGAATATGTATGAATCTTCCAGTTTTGTAATATCATACAGACAGATGCAGAGACCAACGTTGTATACAACCTGTTTGAATTAAAAAATAATTAAAAAGGCAGTAAATCAATTACCAGATTAACTCCCCTCAAGTTTATACAGCGTGCAAAGCTTTTAGAAAGAAGGCAATAGAAGGTGGCAAGATGGGAGAGAGGCTGCTCTTGTGCACTCCTCCAACGGACCCAGTGCTAAGCATACTGCATTTCAGAGGAACCCCTATCTTCCTCAAGTGTTATGGGAGCTTGTGTTTTTACTGACACTAGAAAGAGCACTGCTATAAACTGAAACCATTGGGATAACTGTCAATAATGAAAAATTTGACCTGCCACAATAGTAATATTGTGAAGGAACAGACATCATTAAGCAGCTTCACAGCTTGTCCAAAGGCCAAACACACTTCCTGCCAGTGTCCTCAGTGGTTGCTAAGCTTGTCTTTGTCTGAAATTATAATAGCTCTGGGCAGAGACAAGGAGAACTCCCAGTTTCTCTGCCACTTCACAGCCTACAAAATTTGTGGCACCTACTCATCATCAGCGCATAAAAGATTGCTTTTTTCTTGTCTGTATAATCCTCTTCCCTCAGCCCTTGGTCACTTCGGGCTGCTCTCCAGAGCCCCCTTCACATTGCCAAGCTGCATTCTGAGTTCTGCACCCCTGAAAGCCGTGTGCCCATCAGCCACATGGGCTGCACAGGGACACTGTGACACAACACTTTCATACACCCTTCACCAAGAGGGAAGACTGTCCCACCACACTGTACTCAGCACAAAGCAACTCGGGTATCATCACCTTCATTTCTCTTCCATTTTTGTTATAGTTACACTGGCTTGGTTTGCATGTGTTTTTTCAGAGGGCATTTTGCACTGCTGCCCCACACATAAGATGGCAGTGACTCTCACTCCTCTTCTCTCCCTTCAGCACTTTCCCTACAGCACAAAGAGCAGAAGTCCCCTATGGGACGGTATGTGGCTCCCTCTTTTTATCCTTTTTGTTTGGGTTGGCCTTCATATCTAAGCTGTTCTGATGCATGTGTCACTAGGCACAAACACAGAAACAGCTATACTGTGATGCTACGATGCTTACACCACCCTATACATTACCTTATTGGCCAATTTCTTGTTTAGCTCCTCAGCAATGGACTCATTCAGTTTCCTCTCAAACTGCCAGGGAGGAATCCTCACCGTGTCAGTCATCTCCACCAGGACAAACATGGCGGCCTCTGGGGAGATAGGGAGAGAGCACAGCAGTGCCGGGCCGCCTTAGTAACGAGCATTCAGCCGAGGCGTTGCCCGAGGCGCGGCGGGGCAGCACTACGCGTCTCATGGGGGTTGTGAGAGGGAAAGTAAGGGTACGGGTGGGACTGGAGACCCGCTGAGCAGCGCTCGGCCTCCCCACAGGCCCACAGCCACGCCAGAGCAGACCCCGGAGCGGGCAGACCCGGACAACACAGCAGCGGGCCCAGAGAGACAACGGCGACCCCGCGCCACCTCAGACCCACCTGACAAGCACGGAACACCGCCGCGCACGCTGCCCGACCTCACGGCGACTTCCGGTGACGGAGCCAATCGCCTCCGCGGGGGGCGGGGAAAGGATTCTGATGGACGTGTAGCCGGACCTACCGCACGGCGATGTGCTGTGTGGAGGCCCCGCCCCTGGCTCCGGCGCGAGGTCCGCCTCAGGTGGGGGCGGCCATTTTGTCCCCCTGTCATCGAGGGTGGTGATAGTTGTTACTGCGGCACTGCGCTCCCTGGAGTTCCCAGTTTCGTGTAATAAAACGTGAATCCGTGGAAGATCTTCTGCAGCTGCCCACCTCGTGAGAGGGGTTGTGGAAAGCAAGGGGCTGTCCCCGTGCCTGAGACGTGCCCCAAGACATGGAAGGAGTGTCCTGCGGTGTGCTTAAAAAAAGACTGAGGAAAACCAACGTGTCTGGGGCTGACAGGCAAAACTGTGCTGTCAGCACCGCGGCTTTGATGCCAACACGACGGGTGTCACCCCCCGCACCCTCTGGCAGTGTGTAATGGGCGGTAATGAGCACTCAGGATAAGAAATCGTTAAATGTTGAGCTGTCTTAGAGCGGGAAGGGGAAAATGAGGCCACAAATACCGCACCTCGGCCTCATTAACAAGAGACCTGTCATAGCTAAGGAGTTTCTGATCTGTTTGCAATTATTCCCATTCCACCAGGGTGTCTTTTTTATGTTTATTAAATAGCCACTGTGCACGTGTTTGGTGTGTTGGCATTAAGCAGGAATGGAGGATCCAGTTTTCCTTCCCAGGTCCCTGGGAGGAGTGGTGTTAGTCTCAGCGATGAGCTCTGCATGCACCACTGTTGGGACACTTCACCCCAAATCCACCCTGTCCTACTTCAAGGAGCTGTACAAAGGACCTTTTTCCTTCTCCACTGTGGTGACTGTGCTAATCTGGGTACAGCGCAGTTCTGCTGGTGTGCTCACTGTATCCCTTGCTGTTCTGTCCTGGCCTCATGCAGGTGGGATGATACTGGGGCTGACCTTTAGCTGCAGGTTTTGCAGGTCGCTGTAGCTGCCTTTTCAGAAGGCACAGTAGCTCCTGACTATGTCCCTCTTCTGACAGCAGTGAAAGAAATAGCCTTGGTATCACACCAGGAGGCAGAAGTTAGGTCATGTGTTGATACTAGCAAGGTGATCACTCTGGATGCTTTTCTATGTAAGAGCTGGAAGGTTAAGTAGGGGCAGGGGTTCTAGGCAATAGCAGGGTGAATACCTGAAATAACACGGGAGACTGAAAGAACAAGTGGATTAGGATGGTCACACCATGCTTGCGTTTCTTGCCCACCCTTGAGCTAACGTTTTTCATGCTTCCAACAGCCATGACTCAGTGAGGGCTGCTGCATGCCCAAAACAAAACAAACACATCTCCTTCAGCCTGTTGCACAGTCTTGAGCAGCAGCTATGTGACTAGGAGGCTTCAAGGCATCCCCTCCTACTGGCTGGTGTCTAATGGATAGCTCCTTGGTGTTCCGTGAAGTGCAATGGCACAGGCAGATGAGCTGCGCTGCCTTGAGATACCAGGCTACCAGCCCTACTAGCAATTTCTCAGCTTCTACCAGAAATGTCACATTCTGCAGGAAATGCTTTCCACTCTGCAGATAACCCCTCCAACCCCAGCATGGTGCACGCCTGGAGCTTCAGTGATGTGATGGCTATTGTGCTGCTACTGGCTGGTTTTTTTTTTGTTGTTTTTTTTTTCTGTGGAGGAATTCTATATTTCCAGCAGCATTGGTCATAGGCACTGTCTCTGATGTAAAAATATAAACCAAAGCTAAATCTTGCCTTGTAAAATGTTGTCGTCTCAACTCTGCTGTAGATAGCACTCAGCAGCACCCTATATTTCACGGTGCAGCTAAAGTATTCTGATATTGGAAACTGTGGGAACAGCCCCATCTTGCTGAGTGCTTTCTTTTTGTCCCTATAGGATTGACACATGAAATAGCCACAAATCCACAGAGGCTTTGAACACATTTTTGTAACCATAATGTCTCCAGAGTCTCTCAGTAGTGTTGAGAGCACTGAGTCTTTACCAGCATTTGGGGGCATGGTTCTCTGCTGCTGTTTTTCTGCTGCTTAGAGAAAA
Organism: Numida meleagris; assembly: GCF_002078875.1. Lineage (NCBI taxonomy): Eukaryota > Metazoa > Chordata > Aves > Galliformes > Numididae > Numida > Numida meleagris. The sequence goes on along the minus strand of NC_034409.1, from coordinate 50,293,448 downwards.
CCCTAGGCATGCCTCATCCTCACGACTGCAGAAGAAAACTTGAAAATACAGTCTGAAGTTACATGAAGGCTCACGAATAGAGGAAAATGAAAGAAACCCCCAAACTGTTTTTCTTATGATCTCCTCTGCCTCCACATTCCCAGGGCTTTTGGGGAAAACTGGCTCAGGGACGTTGTAGGAGGAGGTGAGCGATGATTTGCATCTAGGTTGCTGAGCCCTGCTTTGATTGACTCCAAAGGATTTACGTGTCTTCTCACGTACAAAGTCCTCCACACTCCTGTCTTTGCTTCTGTCTCCGCAGGCATCGCTAGCACCCCCACTCCCACTCTGATCAAAGCTTCCCCTCTTCTCCTTTTATCATTGCTACGTGCTTTGGACTCCCTGCCTTCTCCACTGCAGTGCATGCCCAGAGCCGCCCACCAGTCTAACGCACCTCGAGTTCCCTTCAGAGCCCCTGCTGACTATGCAGGAGAATCAGTCTGATGCTCTGTGTTGTTTAACACCTGCAGCTGGGCACACAGCTGACCCTGGTGAGGAAGAACAGGCATCGATGATGTTACGTGTACAACGATTAAATGAACGGCTGAGGAAGAGAAGGGCGTGCCCATGCTGCGCATTCCCAGCACTCTGTGCCCTCCTGGGCTGCTGGGGGTGAGCTGTCACCAGGAGAGGATGGGCTGGCTCAAGACAAATTTGGACCAGAGACTGGAGCAAGTGGCTGCGTTTCTCCTCTGCTTCTTTTGCAAGGTTTTGAAGGGCTGCGGATGAGCCTTGTGGCATCTGTAGGTGGCAAATGGGACTCGTGCTTGTTACAGAAAACTCTAAAAGCCACAACCAGAGGGAGATGGGCACTGACAGAACCCCAAACATCTGATCCTGGTCCACCCCCCTGCTACAAAATGAGGCCAGCATCACCCAACTCTGTGATGGATGCCTGCCCAAGATGTTTTTAAAAATCTCCAGTGATGGAGACTCTGGTGCTTCCCCAGGCAAAACATGTGGTTAATTAACTATTTGTTCTGTTAGAAAGTGTTTCCTAATGTCTCGCATCAGTCTTGCTCCTTGCAAGCCCTATTGTTCCTCGCCCTATCCCCAGCAGACACAATGCACAATTGATTCCTGTCCTCATTGCAGCAAGTGCTCACAACACGCCGTGCCCCTGGGAGAGAAACTCTGGGGCCAGTTTATTACGTTGCCTCTGCTCACAGAGATAACTCTCAAGCACAGTCCTACTGGCACAGAGCAGAAGAGCAAGGAAGGGATGTGATGCTCAAAAAGCAGAATTCCCCACCTGACCGTGCATACCATGCAGGGAGATGAAGCAGGACCTGCATCGGCACAGGATGTGGCATCACTGCTGTGAGGAGTCATGTTGGGCTGGTGTCCCCATGACTGCTGTCCCTCTCGTTGCTGCCCAAGCCTGAGTCCCTGGTTGTGCCACGGAGTGGCCGTGCACCAGGGGATGCCAGGGGGCAGCGGGCAGCAGGGGCCGGGGAGAGCTGCAGGAACACCGGCGGGGCTCAGGCAGATGCGGGGAGATGCTGGAACCCCTCGCTGGGTACACGTGTCCCCCACCACTTTGTCCCCACAGCCTGCAGGGCTGCCTCGTGCCGTGTCAGGCTGTGCTACCGACGTGGGCATGCGTCACGGTGCACGAGCAGAACGATGCAGCCCCTCCATCCCCCCTACAAACACTCCTTTAAGCCCGGAACGGCGATGACCAGCCTGATCCCTCCCACCTGCCTGCTCCCCCTGGCCTGGCCCTGACGTCAGGGAAGGCGTGCGGATGCGTGTGTGCAGGCTGCACACCATACACACATCAGGCACCGCAGAGACGTCGGGAGGCAGCCAGCAGCCGGCAGTGGAAAAGCCCCCGGAGCCGGGCTACATGCGAGAGCTCTGCTCCTCGCCGGGCAGCGGAGGAGAGCTCGTCCGTCCCCACCGTACGCTGATGCTCTGCGAGCCGCAGCTCCAGGGAGCCCCTCATTGCTAAGGAGGTAAGAGCAGGCACGACAGCCGTCGGCTATTGTAGCCAGAGGTCCGGCTTCATGCACGGTGTTTGCTTACAGGGCTGCTTTTTATTTTGGGAGAGGTGTGAGGGTGAAGCGTGGCATCCCTCCTCTGTTCTGCTTATTGCCGATTCCCCGGCAGCTCCCAGACAATGCCTCCTCCGGGGCAGGCAGTGCTGCATGGCCACTATTGCCGGGGGCACACCGTGGTGCCACCAAGCTGGGCTCAGCTGGCACCAGCTCTCCATTCACCGACGGCGGGGGGAAGCGGAGGGTGAAAACCTGTCCTGGTAATGGTGGGGGTTTGAATGGGTGTTTCTTTGGGGCTCGCTGTGCTATTCATTCCTGCTGACAGTAAGTTAGATCCACAAAGGAGGGAGGAAGGATGCGGACGAGGACATTTGTGTGAGGTCTTTGAGCTGACAATACTCCGATTTAAAATAACAACCAACCACAACCAGGCAAATCCCCCAGACTTGGTTGTTGGGGAGTGATGCTTTATGCATATATACTCAAAAGGTAAACCAAGCCTCCATGATGGCTTCTCCTCTGGCTTCCCTTGGCTTGTAGCAGCTCTCCCCACGGCCTCCCTGAGAATCCGGAGGCACCGATGGAGGGAGCTTTTTATAATCAATCCATAAAGGTGACATTCGTATTTTAGCGCTAACTAGGCTGCATCGTAGGCGAGACGATCTCAGCAAAGATGCTTGGAGTTGGGAGCGTGATTGGCTTAGATGGGGAGGGGAAGCTGTAAGCGTGTGTTCCCAATGAACGCTGGCTGATCTTTTGTATAGCGATTCATTTCAGCCAAGGGGTTTTTAGCATGCAGGATACGTGAAGGAAATTGTTCCACTCTTCTTTAGCTCTTAATGGCATGATCTAGTAACCAAAAAAAGAGGGAGGGAGCTAAGGGGCTTTCATTAGCATTGGACAGAGACGGCATTTAGAAAACCTGTGAGACGCCGGGGCTGTGAGGACAGAGGATGGCTGAACGCTTGCTTCCTGGCTGCCCCCTCCCGTTACAACAGCCCCTTTCTGGGTCCAAAAGCCAAAACCCCTAATTTCGCACTCGAGCTCCCGGGCCACGCTTCAGTGCCCAAAGGGATGGCACAGGGTTGCAGCCCCCCTGGGGGTGGTGGGAGGCCCAGGACCCCAGGGCCGGGTGAAGGCAAAGGGATCCCAGCGGGGAGAAGGAGCACAAAGAGGAGCTGCGTGGGAGGGCTGGTGGGCTGAGGGCGATGACACCAATTAAATATGGATTGCGGGTGACGCGTGAGGAGTTCGTGTTGCTGCTGCTAATGACCGGGGAGTGACGGCAGCCGGAGCTTCTGGGCTGCTGACTCTCTGTGGGGCTCTGGAGTTAAATGGGGTCACGCCAGCACCCACCCGAGGGTATGTGTTTATGAGGAGCGGGGCAGACAGTGACTTTTGTTTGATGAGCTGCATCGTGATGAGCGAGGCCCTTGGATCTGCAGATAAAAGCCGACGTGTCTCCTGCCTGTCTGTCCTAATTGGCGCGGGGTTGGTGCGCGCGCCCACTGGCAGCTCTGCATGGAGGCCTTCTCTCACAGAAACATGGAGGTGAAGCCGTGGCCGTGCCGAGGTGGCGAGCTCGCTGGTCCCCAGCCTGCAGCAGCCTCAGCTCAGCTGCCCCTGATTTCATCCCCACGGTGTGGCTGAGTGTCGGGTGGGCGCAGGGAGGACATGCCCACAGCTCCCCTCTGTGGTTTCCCCCATCCCTTTGTTTGCTGCGGGGACTCAGATGAGGCGGGAGGCAGTGCCCCAAGGGATGTGGGCCCCGTGGGCTCCTTCTCTGATGTCAGTTCTGCCTCTAAGTGCGCTCCTGTCTCACTGCTTCTGCTCCTGTGCGGGATCGTGGTGCCGAGACGGCCACGGGCGGTGGGCGAGGGGAATGGGCGTGCTCCCTCCCCACCATGCCGTCTGCTCCAGAAACCTTTTCCCATGTCCTTGGTGCTTGCTAATTTCAGAGCAGAGGTGACCCCCTTCCACGTGTTCCCCCAGGGCCCTCACCTCTCACAGTGTGAGTCAGAAAGCAAATTAAAGGCTCTCTGGGTTTCCTGGCATGCAATCCCAAATATGCCACATGGGTCTGTGGGGCCGAGGGGCACATTGTGTTGGATGTAGCCACAGAGGGGGAAAGAAATCCGCAGGGTGAGGGGTTTTCTGAGCAGCTCCAGAGCCAGGAGGCTTAAAAACACATAAAATCCTACAAATGTCATCAATTAGGACAGGTTGCCTGTGCCTGTGCCGCTCCTGCTCTTTGGCACGTGACACCTGGCTCAATCCTCCCGCCAATCATCCAGTAGCTGAAGGTTGGGAGTTTTCTGCTTTTTGGGGCCAAAATGCAGCGTTATGGCACAGGCTTTAATTCAGGGCTCAATCCATGCAATTCCAACCAAGAAGGGGAGGTCAGTGACTACAGCCGACCTGTAACCACTCCACCCTTGCCCTGCAGCTTGCTGGAAGCGGACCCCTGCCCGCCACTCCCCAGCCCGGCCCCAAGACGGAGGACCCCACTGACCCCACCATGTCATCGGAGCCCGGCGCCCCGCCGGCTGTGCCACCTCTGCACTCGCCCAAGTCCCCTGTCTGGCCCACCTTCCCCTTCCAGCGCGAAGGCAGCCGTGTCTGGGAGCGGGGCAACCTCCTGCTGCGGGACCTGCCCAGCCCGCTGCCCACTAAGAGGACCAGGACCTACTCTGCGTAAGTACCCCGCGCTCCACAGGGGATGCTGGAAATGCCCCTCCGGCTGCATGCGCACACCTCTCCATCCCTTCCTTCCCGCAGGACTGCACGTGCTTCCGCCGGGCCCATCTACAAGGGTGTCTGCAAGCAGTTCTCCCGCTCACAGGGCCATGGGTTCATCACTCCGGAGAACGGCACAGAAGACATTTTTGTCCATGTGTCTGAGTAAGTCCGTGCAGCGCTGGGTGTGTGGGGGACAGGCGGCCACCTGTGGGCTGGGATGACGCTGAGTCTGTGGGTGATGGTCCATCCATAGGCGATGCTCTATCTCCATATATTTAAAATCCCACTGCAGGTGGGTTTTCCCCCATGGTGCTTGGTGCCCTCCTTGGTGCCGGGGGGCTCCATCTCTTGGCCCCACGGCCCCATCACCTCCCTTGTCCTCTCCCACAGCATCGAGGGGGAGTACGTCCCAGTAGAGGGGGATGAGGTGACGTACAAGGTCTGCCCCATCCCTCCCAAGAACCAGAAGTTCCAGGCAGTGGAGGTGGTGCTCACCAACCTGGCGCCCCACACGAAGCACGAGACGTGGTCTGGACAGATCATCGGCTCCTAGGTGCCTGGGGGGCCTGATGGCCACTCGTGGGGAGCTTGGGGGAGGCCGGGCTGGCGAAGGGGCTGGGGCCACTCCCCAGCACGCAGGTGTTCGCGTTTGGTGTCTTTTCTAAGGTTACGGTTTCCTTTTTCTGTGTGTGTTTGTACCTGTCTTTCGAGGGGGATGGGGAAAGTGGAGTCCTCCCCACTGACCCCCCAGCTCCTGGGGTAGCACTGAGTCCCATGTCCTTGAGCCCACAGGGAGCGGGAGGACTGATCCTGCCTCCATCCCACTGCAGCCTGGGGTTTACAGGGGGCTCGTCCCGGCCTTCCCAGCCCTGCTCTGGCCAGATGGGCAAATCACTGTGCCGGGAAGGGACAGCTCAGCCCCTTCCGCCCCCATCACCCCAGACCCCCTGGGACCCCATCCCGTGTGTGCCTGTGTGTGTGTGCATCCGTAGGTCGCCGTGGGGCTGTAGGGTTTGGTGATCTCTCTCTGCTCATGCTCCACGCCGACACCTCCCACCCCCTCGGTGTAGACAGGGTCTCGTATATAAAGCACAAATTTGTTCTCGGTCCTCTCCGCCATATCCTGGCCAGGTGGGCTCCTGTGGCCTTGGGGACGGGGAAGGGGCACCTGTGGGTTGTGGGATGTGGACGTGGGGATGGCCCCATACCATGCCCCAGGCAGTCAGCCCGGCCAAGAGAAACTGTTGGATTTTTTTCTTTTTCTTTTTTTCTTTTTTTTTTTTTTTGGAAAATAAACTAAGATCCTAGAATTGTTGGTGTTTTTACAACTCTGGTGTGGTTCCCGCCTGTCTGACCTTGTGTCAACCTTTGTAACATTGGCAATAAACCATTAAAAGTGACTTTCCCATGAGCCCTGCCCATCCTGCCTTTTTGTGTCTAAGTGCATCCTGCAGGGGACCCAGGGCTTGCCTCAGACACTCACCAATGCTGTGCACTGCACCCCAACTTCAGCAGAACTGTTGGAGTGGGTCCAGCGGAGGCCACGAAGATGCTCAGAGGGCTGGAGCACCTCCCCTACGAAGACAGGCTGAGGGAGCTGGGCTTATTAAGCCTGCAGAAGAGAAGGCTCCAAGGAGACCTCATTACGGCCTTCCAGTACTTAAAGAGAGCTTATTTTACACAGTCTAATAGTGATAGGACAGAGGGGTATGGCTTTAAACTAAAATGGGAGATTTAGGTTAGATGTTAGAGAGAAATTCTTTATTCAGGGGGTGGTGAGGCACCGGCACAGGCTGCCCAGAGAGCTGTGGGTGCCCCATCCCTGGAGGTTCAAGGCCAGGCTGGATGGGGCCCTGTGCAGCCTGAGCTGGTGGGTGGCAGCCCTGCCCACGGCACGGGGTAGGTCTGGGTGGGCTCTGAGGTCCCTTCCAACCCAACCATTCTGTGATTCTAAGATTCCCTGGTCCTGCAGTGCCTGCACCCAACACTTGAGGGCAGAGCAGAGCCTGCAGACAGCATATACTCCAACAACGGCACATTGTGGCTTTAATAGGATTTATATATTTATTTATTTATTTAAATTTATTTAAATTTATTTCTAATCTAACAGTTGGTACCAGTCAGACAGGAGCTGCCCATCTCACACAGATACAGAACCATATGGTCCCCACCACAGGGCCCACCACATCCACTCGCTCACACACACGTGGGGAAAAACCTGTGGCCACGCTATGGGGCAGGCATCGAGAAGCCTCCCTTCCTCCGAGGAACTCCAGAGAACCCAGCCAGAGCTAGGGCCGGACAGGTTGTCCCCTCACTCACAGCATGGCCGGCCCTACAGACAGCACAGGGAGCAAACAGGTCACCTCAGCCCCCAGGGCCACCACGGTGCCTTGCACCCTCACCACCAAACTCTACAGAAATCCTGCTGACGTGGAATAGATTCACAGGAAAAATAAACCATAGCCTGATCGTCAGTGAAAGAGGAAGAACCACAAAACACAAGGTTCCTCCATGAAGGTTGAAGTGGAGGGTCAAAATGGCGGCCCGTGAAGAGAGCGTTCCGCATCCAGGCTTCTCCCACACGTCCTCCTCTCTCACAGAGATTTTCTCTGGGTAGAGAGAGGTATCTGTGCATTTGTTGGAGATTTCTGGATGCCAGGCCGCTGCACTCATGCAAACTGGACATGTTACAGACTGATGTGTTTAAGAGGTACCGTCACACGGAGAAGAAAGCACCCACCGCTGCTGGTCACACACCACCGCAGCGCGAGCGGGGCCAGGCAGCGGGACCAAAGTCCTCTCAGGGACTGTGAGGAGCTGCCCCAGGCCCAGAAGCACCAGCTTTTGCTTTGGTCCCGTGGTTAAAGGGTGGCAGCCATTGAGAAACTTCTCTCTGAGCCCAGCTCTGAGGCGGGGCCACAGGGATGGGCAATGAGGGTGTGAGGAAAGCAGGAGGAAGCAGGATGTACCAGGAGAGCTCAGCACCGGGAAGGAAGGGGACTTAGTCTGCTATGAATGCCTTGGGTAAGGCTTTACAGTAACGCATCTGTGCCACCTGATGGACACATGGATGGGAAGACTGAGCACTGGTGAAGTCTGCCCAGAGAGGCTGTGGGGTCTCCTCGGAGATCTTCAGAAGCCTCCTGGACGCGGGCCTGGGCACCTTGCTCCAGGTGCAGGGGTTGGGCCAGATGGACCCAGAGGTGCCTCAGCCACGCTGCGATTGTGCGCAGGCTGCTGGGAAGCCCCTGGCAAAGGGACAGAAAAACATGAGAGGCAAATTCCCTTGTGCAGAGGTGTTGATGAGCAACAGAGCTAAAAAGAGAAGGGAGCAAGGGAAGGATGCACAGACACACCCACACAGACAGACACGGTTAAGTCTGGCCTTGGGTCCAGAAGGCAGGAATGTATCGCTGCCCACCGAGGCCCCAGCTGGCGAGAGAGAAGTTCTGCTGGAGGAAGGACTGCCTGGTCCCACAGACCTCAGCCATAAATGGGCAGTGCCAAGGGGCTGAGAAACAACAGCCCCCTCCTGCACGCCCCCTGCACTCACACAACAGCTCCTGACCAGCACCAGCAAGTGTTTTTCAGTCTACCCTGAGCAGATTCCTCAAACGAAGGTGCTTTTCCTCGTGGGGGAGAGAAGGGAGAAGGGCTGCAGGGCTCTCACAGTCAGCACTCATTCGCTCTCTCTGGAAAGAAGATTTCACGGCATCGCTGGACCGTGTCCTGGGGAGACTGGACACTGTGTCCCACCGTCCGGGGGTCATCGTAGATTTCATAATCGTTCCCTCCCTGCAGGGGAGCAGAGAACAGGGAAAGCATTAGCAGAGTCTCCTTGGAGGATCCAAATCCTGTGAGGAGCATCCATTTGCTGCTGCAAACACACGGAGGGCATCCCTCCCTTGCACACCACTAGAGGTCCGTGGTGGCCGCTGGAGCAGGGTGCACTCACAGGGGTGGTCTCGTTCCCAAAGAAGTGGATGGTGTCGAACCTCTCGTCGTCCAGCACGTTGAGGCAGTAGCGCTTGTCCCAGCCCTCGGGGAACACATCGAAACTGATCATGCCACCTGCCAGCAGAAGGGAAAGCGTTAGCAGCGTGGCCACGAGGTGGTGGGGTGTCCCCCCGCCCCAGGGCTGGGGGTCAACCTGGAGCCCTCCCCACACAGCTCTGCCCCGTGGCTCTCCTGCATGTGATATTAGGAGGTGGCAGATGCTGTTTCTATAACAACAGGCTGAGTGACATCAGTAGGGCCGGGTGACATCAGCAGGGCTCCACACCACACATACAAGCAGGCAGCAGCAGGCTGCAGGGGGAGCTGGCAGAGAGGCACCAGACATCCACATGCTGGAGAAGATTTGGGGCTACACCTTGCAGATAGCATCGGTGTGTGCTGTGTCCCAGAGCGGGGCAGCAGGGGACAAAGCACCTGTTGTCAGGTACTGGCTCTGAGTACTCTCCCAGGCTCCTGCATGGACATCACACTCTCCTGCTTCAGAAATAACTGAAATAAAATGCTCCGCTTCATTGTGTTCTGCCCTTTCACGAAGAGCTGGGCAGCAAGAAGAGCTCCTGGTGCCAGCTGGAAGGGGCAGGGAGCCAGTCAGAGCGGGGAGAGCCAAGGTGCCGAGGACAGCAAGCATTGTCCCTCGCCTGGGCACAGCATAGGGCTGCAGTGAGGTCTCCCATCACCTCTCACCTTCCACAGCCTGCGATGAGGCTCTCGGAGCCAGCTTGTCCCACCAGCCCCATTTCCACGTGTCCCTGCCCCTTTGCCCTTTGCCTAGATTTCCACGTGGCACTTTGTTATGTTACGCAAAGCTCTGCAGAAGGTCTCTTTCTGGCTTCAGCCCTGTCCCTTAGATAACCCCATTTCTCCCCCAACCCTGGCCAGGTTCCCAGGATTGCTGAAGCCCCTCCTTAGCTCCCCGCCTTGGCTGTAAAGCACCTCCAGCCCCAGAAGCAGCCCTACAAAAGTCCACAACACACAGTGCCAGCTCTCCTTCCAAGGAGAAGGATGTTTCCCTAGCAGACAGCCCTCCAGACAAAACTGAGCTGAGAACACGAGGCCCCTTCCTCTCACGCTGCCGCATTCCTGGAGGAGCCCTGCAGAGGACTGAATGTGCCCAGAGCTCTGCTGGCAGCCCCGCTGTTACACTTGAGCCAGAGCAGAGCTCCCGCGCAGGGGTGGGCTCAGCAGAGCTAACAGGAATAAGGCACTGGTAGCGTCATGGGATAGAAAGCAGTTGGCTTGGCTGACGCTCAGAGGAAAAACCTACGGCACAGTTTATTCATGGAATCATAGACTCATCAAGGTTGGAAAAGACCTCTAAGATCATCTAGTCTAACCATCAACCCATCACCACGCTGCCACTGACGTGCTGCAAATGCAAGCGTGACGCCCCCGTGGCAGCTCTCCAGGAATAGCAGCTTGCTGAGCAGTTCCCAGGGTCTCCTTGGAGAGCACAGCCTTCACCCAGCCGGATCCCCACAGGGAACAGCCGCATTCCCACTCCCTATCCCAGGATTTTAAGGAGAATGTGATGAAGAGGCCACGGCAAAGCCCTCTCTGCTCACCTCGAGAGAAACGCAGCCCTTTGCCAGCAAACTCCCTCTGCAAGGCTGCCACAAACTTCTCCCGGATCCGCTCTTTCTGTGGAGGAGAAGGGAAAAGGGTCTGAATCGCAGAGTCATTAGGGTTGGAAAAGACATCTAAGGTCCTCAAGTCCCACCATCAACCCATCATCTCCAGGAACCTCCAGGCCAAGACACACAGCTTGGAGCTGGGCTTCTGTCCCCTTGGGAAGTGGGGAAGTGGACAAGACTCAAGATCTGTGACAGTGCAAGACCTGCAAAGGGAAGAGTGAGCCCAAACCCAACCCGCGCACCTTGTCCAGCTCGGAGAATTCGATCCGCTCCTCCAGTGTGCAGCTGCGCCCAATGGGGGAGATGTTCAGCATCCCATTGCGAAACTCAATGAAGGTTCCTCTGTGTGTGGGCAAGGGCACAAGGTTACTGGGGCCTTTACAAGGGCAGGGAGAGGAAAACAGCCCTTCCGAGTTCAGTGCAACCACTGCTGATGTTGGACAGCAGTGCCAGCCACACGTGTCCCCAAAACCAAGGTCTGAGCCCAGAGCTGTCGGGGCTGTTTGGTTGCCTTGCTGCTGCCCGGTTGCTCAACTCAGTGAGGTTCCGGCTCCTGAGTGCCTCTGTGGATTCAGGCTTGTGGGATTTCTCAAAGCTTCTCTGGACAGCCTGTGCTGTCTCCAGAGAGCAGAGCTCAGCGCTGTCCCTCCGCTCCCTGTGAGGAGCTGCAGCCGCCATGAGGCCTCCCCTCAGCTCCTCTGCTCTGGGCTGAGCCAACCAGGGGAGCTCAGCCGCTCTCCATACACCTTGCCCTCCAGGCCCTGTAGCGCTCCTCTGGACACCTCTAAGAGCTTTCTGTTCTTTACCGTTTCTTGGGCAGCTTCAGCAGCGCCATGTAGTTGAGGCAGAAGTTGATGAGGTCCTGCAGCAGCTCCTCCCCCAGGTGGTCCTGAATGGCCTGCAGGAGGAGAGAGGGTGAGGAGGAAGCAGCGAGAGGCCCGTGGAGCAGCAGTCCTCATAGAATCACAGAACGGTTGGGTTAGAAGGGACCTCAAAGCCCACCCAGTCCAACCCCGTGCCGTGGGCAGGGCTGCCACCCGCCGGGTCAGGCTGTCCAGGGCCCCGTCCACCTGGCTGGGAACGCCTCCAGGGATGGGGCACGCTGGGGCCACCCGCACCCAGCGCTGACCCACCTGCTTGGCCACCAGCTGCCCGTTCTTGTACTGCACGGTGCCATTCTCGGCAAAGACGTAGTCAAACTTGTCGACGACTGAAAGGGAGGAGGCAAAAGAGAAACCACAGGTACCGCTCGGCCCATCAGCGAGGACAAGAGGCCCGATGGGGAGACCCGGGAGGCCGCACGTCTCCCTGCCCGCGGGCCGCTATCTGCAGCGGGCAGGTGGGCGGCTGACGCAGGCGGGCAGCGACCCGACGGCGTCACGGCCCCGGACAAGATAAGCGCACGGCATGTCGTGTGCTCGGCCACGTGCGCCCATCGCTCCATCCCCGCTGCGGGGCTCAGCGCTGCGGTGATGGGCTGTTACCTAACGCAGCCCCCGTGCAAACACCGCGCCGCTGACTCAGCCCTCAGAGCTAACGAGGCGGAAGGGAGACCTTAGGACTCGCCGTGAGCCGGGCACGGATCTCGGGAAGGAAAACAAGGCACGGGGCGAAGGTCTGCCCTCCCGGCCCCGGGTCTCCCCGCGCCCCGCTCGCCCGCGCCGCGCACCTTCGTCGCCCTCTCCCAGCTGCTCGGCGATCTTGGAGTAGTCGGAGCCCCCCACCACGCCGATCTGCACCCTGCCGCGCAGCTCCTGCAGGAAGCGGTCTACCTCCGGTTCGATTTTCTGCGGGAGCGGGAGGATGGATGAGAAGGGCCGAGCCCGGCACGCAGCCCCGCGCCTCTCCTCCTCCCCCTCCGCCCGGCCTCGCTACCTGCCGAGCCGGCGTCAGCGTCCCGTCCACGTCGAAGAGGCACAGCACCCGGCCCCGCGCTGCCGCCGCCATCCCGCAGCTCTCTGCCGGAGCGCGGGGGCGGCCCGGGGGCGGGACTGCGCCGCGGCGCCATCGTGCGGCCGCCGCTCCGGGAGGGGCCCGATACCCGCGGGCAGGTGGGGGACAAGGGCACGGCGCCGGGACCGGCTCTGCCGCCTCGGGGCGCTTGGTCAGGTGGGGGGGGCAGGGGAGCTTCTACTCAGGCAGAGCGGTGCTGCACTGGAACGGGCTGCCCAGGGAGGTGGTGGTGGTACCATCCCTGGAGGTGTTCCAGAACCGTGGGGATGTGGCACTGAGGAACATGGTCAGTGGGCATGGTGGGGATGGGCTGACGGTTGGACTTGAAAATCCTAGACGTCTTTTCCAGTTTTAACGATTCTATGATTCTCAGCACACCAGCAGAGGCACGATGGGCCTCTTCTCCAACAAACCTCCTGCTGTCTGACCTTCATTCAGTTCCTCCAAGCTGCACCAGCCCTCAGAGGAGGGATCTGGGGGTGCTGGTTGGTGCTCAGCTGACCATGAGCCAGCAGTGTGCCCAGGTGGCCAAGAAGGCCAACGGCATCCTGGCTTGGATCAGCAATAGTGCAGCCAGCAGGAGCAGGGAGGTGACCGTCCCTCTGTACTCAGCTCTGGTGAGGTTGCACCTTGAGTGCTGTGCTCAGTTCTGGCCCCTCACTACAAGACAGACGTGGAGGCCCTGGAGCGTGTCCAGAGAAGGGCAGCGGAGCTGTGAGGAGTCTGGAGCACAAGTCTGATGGGGAGTGGCTGAGGGAGCTGGCGTTGTTCAGTCTGAGGAGGCTTATTGCTCTCCATATAACAACCTGAAAGGAGGTTGTAGCGAGGTGAGGCTGGCCTCTTCCCCCAGGTAAGTGACAGGGAATGGCCTGTTTGTGCCAGGAGAGGTTCAGGCTGGATATTAGAAAAAAATCTCTTGTCTCAGAGTGGTGCTGCACTAGGACAGGCCGCCCAGGGAGGTGGTGGGCTCACTATGCCTGCAGGTGTTCAAGAGAAGAGCAGATGTCACACTGAGGGATGCGGCCTAGAGCCGTCACAGGCATGGGCTGACAGTTGGACTCAGCGCTCTTAGTAGTCTTCCCAACATGAATGATTCTGTGACCTCAATAACATACTGCAGCACTACTTGCAGAAGTTCCCCAAGCTTCAGTAAGAACATTGCCTACCAGCAGCCCCCACCACGGGCAGCAGTCACTGCTGCTTTCCCAAGCAGAACAAGGCACAAATTGCTGGGATAGTTTCTCAGCTCACAACTTCCAGCCAGGAACAGTGTGAAGCAGATGAAGTAGCTGGGTAGCTGTGTGGACAGATACATACAAACACGACTTTTTTTTTTTTTTAATTGTAATAGAAAAAAATCAAAACATCACTTTCTGTCTAAAGATGTTATTAATTAACATTTTTTAAATGGCATGGGGGAACCCCAGAGATAAGACAACAGATCAGGAAGCGTGAGCAAAGGATTCTGCTCCCATTCAGGAGTGCAGCTGCCCTGCCCCTTTGTCAATCAGCTGGCTGAGGTTCACCACCCCTATACACTTACATACATGTCTCATTCTAGTTTATATTTCTATGAGTACATATGGCTGGGAGGAATGGTTTGTGCACAGATCTGCAAGTTACACCTAACCATCTTTGGAGAAAATGGGTTTCCTAAGAGGCCTACAGGGTACAAGGGTCTTGTTACCCAGTCAGATCAAATAAACAAGACCTCCTCCTACAGATCCTTTACACAAAACACAGAGTAGGGCTGGAGACAAGGAGGCCCTCTGGGAGCACCATCATCACTGCAAACAGAATATGTCCGAGAAATGTAACCCACCGATACATTCTGAAATAGGCAGGCAAACAGAAACTGGGCTCAGGACCTCTGAAGTGGACACACTCATCATGAAACAGCGTGTGCAGTGGCCAAGGTGCCTGCGTTGCCCCTGCTGAGCAGCTGTACCAGCAGATTGCTGTACCTGAAGCAATGGTTTGCTGAAAGAACCAGCCACAGCTGTGCTGCTGGTGGGTACCAAGACAGCATACCCAGAAGTTGTGCTGCATTGTATCAGCTTTGGTGCCTGATGGACTTGGGAAGCTCCAAGATGTCTAATGTGCTACTGTATTTTGTGGTATAATCATGTCTGTAGGAAGATCAGAGACCAAGATCTCTCCACAAAATAGGCATCAAGAATTCAGAGGCGATATACACAGACAGCGGAAAAACTAAGCTATGGCTTCTATGGCTTAGCAGAAAACAAACCTAACAGTTCTTCCCCAGAAGCACTAGAAGGTGCTGTATGGTAAATGATTTACTATAGAGTGCTTTTTGCAAACAGTACATTTGGATGAGGAAAGATTGAAAGCTTTTGCGTGAAGCTGTTCTATACTAACTGCTACAGCCATCTCCTAGTCCAGCCCAAATGAAACACTCCAGGAGAAGTTGATGGCACAAGCAGAGATTGAGAGATAAAAAAACCCAAACACGACCACCAACGAAAACCATTCTGTGGTGCAAAGGCCACCTGCACTGAGAGCAGCCACAAACAACTGCAGGAAGGACAGACAGGACCTGATTTCCACTCGTGTAACAATTCCACAAGGTGCAGAGCAACAGCCTACTGGGCAGAGTGACAGAACCGCAGTTTTCCTTCGTTCCATCCCCACAAAAATATGAACCATTATAGTCCGCTCTGACTAACAGCGTGAGAAACACACTAAGTTGTTTTACTCTGAGAGAAGCTGCTCAGCAGGGGAAGGACACCTCTGTCAGGTATGCAGTGAGTTTCCAGCGCAGGAAGTTGGAGATGCAGTGAATGTTGTCCCAACAAAGCACTGGACAAAGGACTATACATTTGCATAGATGCTTTTTCAGCAGTATCTGAGATGTGCAATGCCCATTTGGGGGTGATGTTTCGGGGTTCTTCTGATGTTGTTGTCTTCCTTCCTAAGCGTACTTGCTACAGAATTGTTCAGGAAAATAGCATATATACGTGCATGAAAAGAAATCAGCGGGCCTGTTCTTTCCTTCCTATCATCTTCTTCTGCTGCGAATAATTGCAATGCTGTAAGAATCTTAAATTCAAAGATGCAGAATTGACATAACCTAGTGTCAGTCTGAGAATAGGGCCACTTCTCCATGAATCCCAATCAACTTACCTGTTCCACAGGAAAGCTTAATTTTACTCTTGTTTTCTTTAAATTTAGGGAGACCTACCACCTGTTTTTCCTCACGCAGCCCTCTCTGTGATGTACTTGGCTGCTTTGGAAAGAACAATATCAGAAACAGCTGTAACTCCTACCATGTCTGCAACAAAATACTGAAGGCAGAATTGGCCTACATCATGTTGTCAAGAGACTGCCATGCTGTACCTCTTGCTTAGTGAGAACAAACAGTTCCTATGCAAAGGTAAACCGTTAACAAGGTTCTATCCATTGCTTCTATCACTTGCACTCGAAAGATTTTGTTCTTTCAGCTGTTCTCTCCCATAACTCTTGGATCTCATGAGACTCATGGTATTTTTCAGTTGCAGCCTCCTTCCCACACGCAGTTAATCCCATTGGAAGTGTGAGCCTTGAAAGTGACACCGCCTGGTTCAGCTAGGCCACCTTCACTACTGCTGTGCCATTGCAAATACTCCTATCAAATGAGTTCAGCTTTTCCCCTGAGCAAATAACACAATGTTAATGAAATATGCATAAGACGAGTATTGGGACACCTTTACTTCCTAGGCTACAAGTACTTCCCTGTCTTCTCTTGCTAGAGACTTCAGCAAATACCCCCATAATATTGACAGTGACAAGAGAAAGACGTGCGAGTATGTAGGGGATGGCTAGGACACCCCCTTTACTTCAAAATGTGTAATGGGCTTGAATGCTCATGGAATGAATTCCCACTTCCCAGCAGAGGAATTACTTAGAAAGTATCAGCCTACTTCAGGCAAGACAGCCTTTATAAATTAGTATAATACTATTAGAAATTATGGCAATCTTTTTGGTAGCCTTGTCTTGCATGCACCCTGATAAATCCTCTCCCTAAGAAGTTTTAAAACTGGTCTCGTAATTTCCGTAGAGTTAATTGTGATGGGAAATTATAAAATAGAAATCTGGTAGATTCGTGCTTAAAAAGGAAGAGGCCTGGTGAGGCTGGGCACAGCAGGTCACTCTTGTTAGCTCTGTCCATTATCCCTGCTAAAGGTATTTCCTCCAGGTGGCTGGATCTGGATGGTGTCCAGGAAGGGCCGTAAAGCTTGTCCAAAAGGTCTGAAAAGACAAAGAAATAAATGTTTTAAGTAGTTTACTTGAACAATTTCCCCCCCATTTATGACTTTTTAGTCTGTTCATCAACTTTCTTCTACAATGTTGGTTTGATTCCAGATTTCCTCTTTTCACTACAAGCAAACTAAATTTAACCTATTAGACAGAATTTGCTGTTCCATAACTAAATAAAACCAGATTTAAGGTTCTTAAAGGTAGTTCTAAGCCCTAACATGCCCACACTGATAATGTGGTAATAAGGTGTCTGAAACTGGCTTCAGTAACTCACACTACTTAAGCATGTGATTGAAATCTGTGTTATGCAACTGCAGTTCTCCATTAAGTATCACATCAATATTAAAGACTCTGCTGGAAGAACAGACTCTAGTCCCTTTATAACACAGTGGTTCAACACACAGAATAATTTCTGTTGCAATCTGTAGCTGCTAGTTTGCCTTTAGGTATGACTCACTCTGTTACAGACTATATGACAGATCTTAGGAAACAAAGAGCCCAGGGTGGAAGATGTGTCTCCCAAATGATGTGGTATACCACTTACAAGACCTAAATAATGGAGCTCAAATCATCTCACTGGGATCCTTGCTGGCTCAGAGCACAACAAAAAAAAAAGGTAGGTCAGCTCAACCTACCTTTATTTCCTCTCTTTCCTACTCCTCTTCCTCACTCGTTTCTAGCTCTAAAACTGCAGCATTAACTTTAATCTTTGCAGGCAAAACTGCCATCTCCAATGCAGTTATGGTGCTTAGAGTATTAGAAGTGATCTTTGAGAGGTACAGGTTTCCCAAGGAAAAGAAAAAAACAAACCCACCAAGAAACAAAACAAAAAAAACTACTGGAATCACTTTCTGAAAGTTCCTTTACCCTTCTTGTCACGTTAACTTCTTATTTTGTGAGGGTCTCAAGTTAAAGACAGAAGAACAGTTTTCCTTCTGCCTTCTCAGTAATACCAGTGCCAGCTAGTACCTGTTGTATAGCGTTGTGTTAAAGTAAACAGCATCCTCTCCCTAATCTCACCCTGCCTCTCACAGAGAGACAGCGCAAACTGGTACTGGCTGCCTCTGTCGAATATTTAAGCATTAGCATGAAGCAATGCACTACAGAGAGAAGCAGAATGCATACTCACGTGGCAAGAACCTCAGATGGAAGGTCAGTGATGTAGGAAGGGATTTTTCTTCCCGTCAGGAACTGTGCCACTTCATTACTGAAGGTGTTGCAGTTACGTTCAAAGAGGTTGTAAGACTCACTTCTGTGCCACAGGAAAGGGATTGAAATAAGAAGAGACTCAGCAATAAAGCTAACAAGCAGTAAAATTTAGATCACTAAATCTAGATCTCCTTACATTAGCACTTTTCTCCCCTCCCCAGCAAAGGGCTCTAAGGCAAATAGGTAAAACACAGACATCAATCCACCTGGTAGTTTAATTGAATCGGGGTGGAAAACGACATCTCTCTGCGTCATTGATTCTATACAACTGTTTTTTAAAGGGTAAGTGAGGTCAGGTTTCTTCATGTAAAACCACAGAAGGAATAAGGAGAAATCACAGGAATTACTGACACTGAAATTCAGCCAGAACACTAAATGCTACCATTTTGTGTTGTGAGAAGTAGATGAGAAGTTTTAGCAGTCATGACTTCGCTTCTACTCATCTGAAAGTTGGCAGCTTTACTACACCTCACCTATGACTCATGGGGCATTATTTTCTGAGATATTTCATACGGTGCCTTCATTTTCCCTGGTGATCACCTCAAAGAGATTTCAGGCACTATTCCATTTTACAAAAAAGAAAGAAGTGAGAAAGACTTCCTGGCAGAATGCTTTCCCAGCCTAGCTCACAGTTGGCACACCATAGGGTTGTCTAGCAGTGTATCAGTTCCAGCCTCATCTCTGGAGAGTACAAAGTAATACAATAGGCAGACAAAGCTTTGTGAATGGGACTGGGTTCATAATACTTGCCTCCTTTCTGCACCTCTTTCCTTAAAAGCCTTTTCTTGGTACTCAAATTATACAGTAATAGCTGCTACTTACCGGAACATAGACTCCCCCAAGGAGGAAAGATATTCCAGAAAGATTTCTTCTGTAACTTCAGTGTTCCCCAAGTCAACAACCGAGTCTGGGGGGCCAAGAAGCGTCCCTCCCTGTAGGAATTAACATCCAGAGGACTATTAAAATCATCAGACTAAATTATTTTCAGCTCCACTGGAAATACAATGGCTTGTATAGGCACAGAATGAGGAAATTCCAGTATGTTTGTCAAGAAAAGGGCCCTGTTGGTCTTCCCCATTCTCCACTCAGAGACTGAGAGGCAATGGGCTGAAAGCTCTAAGCTCTAAAGCACAATTTTGTCAGAAGAACAACCCATCAGTTTTACTTCTCCAAGAACAGAAAGGTCTGTTGAAGCATAATGGATTTTTTTCCTTAATCTCAAAAAGGATGCTTTGAGTTGCCAAGCCTTCATGCAAAGACCATCCATACAAAAAAATCAAAGTATCACTGACAAAACAGCTGCAGATAGACTCTATCTACCCAGGACGCCATCAGTGGAAGTAACCCCCCAGCCTGTATTTGGCTAAGCTTGAACCCACTGCCCATGTTCTTTTCCTCAGATGGACAGGGCAACCACATCTGGCTGAACTCAGAGTTCTCTTCGCTTGCTGCTTTTCTAGAGGACAAGAGTAAATCCGATGATGTAGTTCTATCACAAAGTTATCAGAAAAGTAAGTTTAACTTACAGGTGCACAGCTGGAGATTCCCCCAGCACCGTAGTAGAACTCATCCTTATGGACTATTATGGAGGTGTGCCTGCCACAGAGAACAGAAACAACGGGTAAGATAAAGGAGATGTTTAACCCGGCACATAAAATCAACAGTAAGTTTATGTGGTCAAGGACATCATGAAGTAAATAACCTAAAAAGTCAATGTGCTTCTGGGACTACGAACAGTACCTGCTGGGACACAAACTGAAATGAAAACAATAATTATCAAGCCTACTGTAATACATAGGTGGTTGGGAAAGAACAGGCCTAGCTAGGTGCCCAAGCGCACCACAGAAAGACAGGGACCTCCACACCAGCACAAGATTTCCAGCAGCCTTTCTGCTAAAGGGTTGAGGGTGAAGTTGCAGAGATGGTAGCTCTGTCTCTCACTTTGATTCTAGAGGTTTAACCAGCACCTGATGGTACGTAATCTTACTGGCAATTTGTATTCAGGAACAGAAAGTGAACCGGTCTCCCTTCAGCACCAAAGTGTTCTTAAGATCCGAAGCATATATGACCTCATATTGATAATGCTTCCTACACCATACATTATGCAATTCAAATCTAGTCACTTACCAGATGCCATCCAGCTGTTTCCCTGCATGCAGAAAAAAAGAAGATAGTTATTAGTAATGTATTTTCCAGCTTTCAGCCTACTTTCTGTCAGTCACAAAGGACCTTCACCTATTATTCCACCGTGACAGCAAGCCCAGAGATAGGATTTTCACCACAGAGTTGCTTCTAAAGCAACAGGATGTCTTTCTTTCAAATAAACTCCTTTGTCAACACCAGGGCCTGACTGTTTTCCTCCTGCATGCAGATCTGTCAATGCCATCCTATCCTGCCAATGCTCAGCTTCCTTGGGCTTTTGTCTACAGAGAAAAAATAAACCTTTTCAGAAGGGTTGAGAGTTCTGCTCTGATTTCACAGTTGCAGTTTGCCAGCACAGAGCACTGAGTTTTCTGTTTCAGTAAAAGAGGAGTGATCAGACGATCTGTGAAAACAGTCTCCACAATCACCCCCCCCATGGCTTTCCTCACCTCTCAAAAAACAAGAGCTTAAGCACACGCGTGCAAGAGAACTATAGTTTCGCAATTCATACAAGTCACAAAATTAAATGGTGTGTTTTGTAGAACACAGCAGCAGTAAAAATGTGCTTCAGGCACAGCTAAAATGATAGCGTGTTTTTGTCTTAGGGGAAGTCCCTTCTGAAATGCTTTGCTAGTTCCCCAATGCATCTTTTTCACATGGGAAATGGGAACCTCTCCTCATTCATGGTAGGATCTCAAGATGAAACCACTCTTCAAAGGGTCCCCAGCTGCTACTGCTACAGGCTCAATTACTTCATCTATCAGAACCCAAGGGCTTGGTTCCTGGTACAGCACCCCTTTGGAAATTTGCATGCAGCAACAGCATGCGATGTTGTTGTTCCACTTCTAAATGACAGAAAGTGATTTGATTGTCTGCTTAAGTCATCTGCAGATGCTTACACGCACAAGGATCCAAAATATTGCAGGGCTGAGGTTGATGATGGGAGCATGAGGATACGACAGTCTTTGACGCAGTAGCTATGCCATCTCCTGGTTTTAACTCAGGATTTGGCTGCATCCCTCATCACACTGTCAACTTCACTTGTCTCTAGGAACTACACCATCACTTACTGTGACTGCATTCCCACAGCTTTTGTTGCTGAGAAGTGCATTGTGGCCACTTTCAAAAGGCTGGAATCAGATGCTTCGGATAACAATAAACTATTCCACTGCCAGGCATGGTGGCAGCAATGGGATGCATTGTCCCTGATTCTTGTCCTGCAGGAAGCCATTCCCTGCCTGTCCTTACTCAGATCAGTGGCCGTGCAAGGCAGAGGCACTCTCCCGTTCCTCTGCCACAATTGCTGTGGTCTGTGAATCCCAACAATGAATACCTCCAACGGCTGCAGTTCTTCCCAAGTTTTTGGGTAATAAGCAAGAAAAACTTTATTATCATCAGAATTAGGTGAAACAGAGGAAGGAAACAGAGTGTAATCCTCTCCAGGAGTTTCAAGAAAGGGATGCTTATGCATCCAAGTAGGAAAAAGTCACTGCTGTAGTCTTCTCACTTATCTTTGAAGCAAAACAGGTACAGAAATAGGTACCTGTTTCAGATGAGGGTTGCATGAGAGAGGAGGCAGGGAAAAGGCTGCTGGGACAATAGAGCCATCAGTCAAAGTGAACATTCCCAGTTCTGAAGTAGGTGGGCTGATCTGTCACCATCATGGATCACAGCCAGGCAGCAAGCATGTTATTCACCATTAACCTGCTGCAGAGAAACGTGGGCACGGAGCCGGCTGAAGGCCAAAAGACAGCAGCAGCAATGAGAGAAGTGGGGCAGTATGTTGCAACATCTCAGGAGGATTTGCTGCTTCTTTAGTATCCCATCCGGCTAAGCTAGATTCTTCAGCCTTTGTCCCACACCATCCCCACGACAGTTTTCATCTTGCACTCTGGAGCTGCCACAAAGCAGAGATACCACCACTGGCTCACCAGCAATATCAGCTGGGTAGGGTACACAGCATGGCTCTGCATTCAGCAGCTGGCCTAGGACGTGCCCTATCATGGCCTGTATAGTTCATGTTCTGTTAATAAGTAATCACACAGTTGTTCACAATAAATTACTGTTTTCCACTAAAAATTTGATCTTCACCCTTCAGGGCAGAGATGCAAGCTGTTTCAAAGGCAGCACAAACCAGTACGCATACAAAAGCATGGATACAGAAATGGAAACAGAATGACTTAATATTTACTTTCACGCACATATGCACACACTTCCAGCAAACAATAATGAAAGGCCTTCCACAGAGCTGGCAGTTTGCACGTGGGTTCTGCGTGCAGGTGAAAGTCCTTGCAGATGCTGTCACTGGTGCTGTCCAGAACCACCTGATGGTCACAGAGGAAAGGGAGCACCAGTCCCAGAGATACTCAGAATTTAACTGCATGAGGCCCTGAGAAATCTGTTCTCACCACACCTACCGTGGACAGGGTCTCCAGAGATCCCTTTCCACTGGCGTGGTTCTCCGATCACATGAAGAGATACAAACAGGATTCAGGGAAGGAACTTTGCATTAGTCTGTATTGCAGTGCTGGAGGCTCCTCTCCAGCTGTTACACACCACATTCGTAGTCAGCAGCAGGCAGCAACTGCCAGGACAACAGCAGAACAGCTCTTAGCAGCTCTGCCTGAGGCCGCTCTGTGAGGTCAGCCCGTGCCAAGGACTGGCTTGATGCTCTGAATGGACCCCTGCTGTCTTCCTGTTTGTGTGCGGCTCTTGTATGACACTGACTAGGCTGGCACTGTGGAGAACACGTGCCAGATGTGCAGTGCTGCATCCATGGCAGCTGTACAGTCTATTGCAGACAACATGAAATCCCTTCCTGCCACTAATGGACTGTGCTTGGCCAGACAGATCATTCATGAACACAAGGGCAAGCCTCTCCAATGCCAACGCAGCCAGGCAGTCCCACACCTCAGAAACTTGCCATTACTAACCATACCCGCATCTCCCAGAGACCAAGAACTGCTGGCATGCTGCTGCAGCTTTCCATGCTGCATCACTGGCTGTGGCCACCTCAGCTCCAAACCAAGAGACAGAGGAATCAGTCAAAGGCCATCAGCTTCTGAGGAACTTGAGCAACTCCCTCTTGTCACTCAGCAAGAATCCTAAAGACATGTGTCTGTTGCATCATGCAAGAGGTTCTGCACAGGTCTCCATGAACACCATCATTCTCCTTCTGAAGCTTTGCCTCTGCTAGCGATCTTACTGTATACTCTTCTCTCAAACCCAGCCCTTGCACAGACCAGGTAACAGCTCACAATCACTTCCACTCCTAAAAAACAGAAGCAAAGCAATCAGGATGGCCTGTATAATGAGTTATGCCTTGCGTGCTGCTAGACATGGTCCATGATGTACACAATACATCACTCACAGCCTACAGAGGTGTGATATACACCTACTGCCCAGCCAGGTAGAACAAGATAACTGCAATCTGCTTAGGGAGTTTCAATATTTCAGAGGACCTCTACCTGTTGA
The DNA here is from genome assembly GCF_002078875.1 of Numida meleagris. NCBI lineage: Eukaryota > Metazoa > Chordata > Aves > Galliformes > Numididae > Numida > Numida meleagris. The sequence continues at coordinate 50,269,984 of NC_034409.1, read as the reverse complement.
GCAGGAAAAGGTGTTGCAAATTTAGATTTAGGCACTTAATCACACAACAATTAGTGCATATGTTCAAGTTACCAGGTATCAACTGTCCGGCAGCAGCTGTCTGTGTGTAAGCTCAGCCAGCAGTAGGCTGGAAGAAACTCGGTTTGATTTCATCTGCTGCCATTACAAGCTAATACAAGTCCCATTACTTTGGTCACAGACAAAGAACATGGGCGTGAAAGTTGCTGTGTTGTAGCTGTGTTAGGATGATGGCTCATTAAGCTTTAGAAACCTAATCAATACATGAACTCAAGCCTTCACCCCTCCCCCCCACTTGCTCAGGTGCTCTTATGGATCTTTCCTGAAGATACTCAGCAGAACTCTGAAGGCAAAGTCAATTACGCAAAGAGCTGCTTGCTTAAGCATCCCACATTGTTTGAATGAGACAAAGTATCACCTGGCAACTAAATACATTTGTTTTAATTTTCCTAACACTCACAGCTTTCTTAAGCACCAGAGAAATACGAGAAAAATACAATATAAAATAAAATGAACAATTCGAGGACCCCCCAGGTCAGGGGCGTCTCCTTAATGGGGAGAATGAAGCAGTCAGGTTTGTTTTTTGTGCTACTGATTTAGGAGATGACACTCAGGAGGATAAGAGGGCATTATGAAAGAAGAACACAAGCCTGAATAATTTTAGAATACAATCAAGCCAGATTACTTCCATGCTTGGGTTTATCTGGAAGGCCAAGCAAGAGGAAGATTAGATGCTCACCAACCTATTTTACTGGCAGAGTCGATTTGTTAACATGACCCATGTGATGTAGCACATTCCTGTGCATTTTAAGCATCAAGTGAACGCAGAGTTTGCATATTAATCCCGATTATTAGACTGAAGGGCAGAAGAGCTGAGACATGAAGGAATTACATAAAGAGATGGGTTCTCAGCTTATCTAATTCAGAGCTTGTTATCCATCCTTCAGTGCAAGAATATCAGTTCCCAAGCTGTGAAGAAATAACATGCCTGGAAGCCTAATATTTTTTAACATTTTTATGCTTGTAGGCCCCAGAAGACAGAAAATTAGTGAGCTGGTTTCCTATCAAAGCAGAATAGTAAGACTTGGTCAGCCAGCCCAGGTATTTCTAGTAGAGGACTGCTTTGCATATCTGAGACTTCTCAGGCCATGCCATCATGATTCCTGCCCTTTTAAAATGGAAAATGATTCTAATTAATCAAACACTCTCTTCTAGGTGATACCCAACAGAAGGAAAAGACTAACAGAGATGGAGGAGTTTGCTTCAGTTCCCCTCTCCTTGAGAGAACAAGAAGTAGGGTACACTGCAGGAGGGAAACGCACATGATTTTCATGAAACCCCTAGCAAGTGTTCTAGAACAAAGCTGAAATGGAAGCCTAATTACAATCAAGTTAACAAATTATTATCAGATCATGCAGATGAACAGACTGAATGAAGGAGGAGAACAGTACTTGTAAAGAAAGTAATGTAACAGCACACAGAACATGCCAGCTGTGACATCAAAGCCAAGTGACTTCAGTGTTGGGTCACTTATATGTCAAAACAGAAACATTCACCAAAAAGCCATAGGAAACGCACAGAAAAGTAACAGGAACAAAAGGAGCCTGAGTAAAAATGAATAAACTTGTCAAGGAAAGTGAAGATGTGCCTAAAGGCATGACCAAGTCACCCAAAGCCTGCGATGAGCAACATCGTATGGTTCTACCATTCAGGTTCATGCAGCCACAATACATAAAACTGATCCTGAACGAGTCAGGATAACTTTTAACAGAGAGAGCTGATCCTGGAATGATGTACCAACATAGCACATAAACACAGCGTATCCTATTAGTGCAGCTGTGGCGATGCTCTCATAACAGCCAGCCTTACGAGGAACAGTTCATTCACCAAAGTATAAGCATTTCAATACAGGCAATGCTACAGAACTCAAAGCAAAAACATTACTTCAAACTTGCATCCTTGGAAAAAGCACTGTAAGGGGATACGACAATTATTTAGCACCAAGTCATCCAAGAAATCCTTTTTGATTTCTGTGTCTTCCCAAGATGATGTACAGTTTATGAACTCCAATGATAGGAGGAAAAAAAGGAAAGTAGCTACTGACCATCTGAAAGTTAAAGTAGCAGCAGTTTTTGGTTTTGTTTAAGTAAAGCAAAAAACAGTAGCTGGGTGCATGTAGAAAGTCCATCATTCTCTCTTTGGGAGGTTTCTAAAAGTCATCTGGAAGTCTGCTAGGCCTGAGCAAAAACGCACAGAAGACAATTAGCTTGAAAGGGGGGGGGAACAAAAGAACAAACTACTGTTTATGTCATGGATAATCCAGTCACCGGATCCACGTAACCCCAAGGACTGTGCACTCTGCCTTGTCACAGTGAGCAGGCAGGCAGGCCGTGCTGGCCCTGTTCCACCAACAGGCCTCAAGTTCCTGGGCAGGACCAGCACACAACACTTCCCACGCTGATGAGAGATGCATGCAGATTTTTAAGCTTTCCTTCTCACAACTTGACTCCAACACATATAGCATCAAGCTGTCTCGAGCACAAAGTTACAAGCTGAAAGTTGTTTGGACAGCACAAAAAGCACCACCAACAAAGTCACGTGCTGTTTGCTTTCATGTGGAAGTCCAGAAAGCTGCCAGACCCCGAGGCTGGATTAGGAGAGCTACAAAGTCAACACAACTCAATTTATAGGAAGATTTGCACAACAACATTGACAACCGATTTCTGTACAAGTCTATGCCTGGACCAACGCTCTGAAAAGAGACTGGTTAGAATTTGTTCAAACAATTAAACCAGGAAGACACGTAACACATTTAATGCTCTTAGCCCAGAATAAAGTACAGCTATCGTGAACTAACAGGTGAACGTTGCTTCCCTGAGAGAAGCACCTGGACAGCCACAGGGCTTGATTTTTGGGTGGTGCTGTGTGAAGCCAGGAGTTGGACTCAATGACCCTCACAGGCCCCTTCCAACTCGGAATATCCTATGACTCTATGACCAGCAGACCTGGTTTGGTCTTATGGCAGTGGGGAACCCCTCCCAGCTGCCAGCTCTCCGTCACACCACCTCAGCTTTGTGCACCCACTGCTGCCACACACGAAGCCTCATGCTAAGAGCTACAGGGCTCTCATTCTGAGTGTGAAGGAAAGCACCAAGCCTCCCGTACAGACAGATGAGCCAAGCGAACCCAACAGGCTGTAAACCAGGGCTACGTGAGGCCAGTTGGAGCCTCGTTGGGATGCCTCACCGCATAACCACGGCCTGACAGAGGCCACCACCTCTGTCAGGAGCTGCTGACCACTCCGGCTACCTTTCCAGTGCATGTTCCAAGAGATCCCCAGGTGACCTCCAAGCTGCCACGGGCCTCCCTCCGCCCAGACGCGGGTCTAGATACAGACGCAGCCCTTCCGCCGGCCACGACCCAACGCCGTCAGCGCCCGGCCGGAGGGCAGCAGACGGAGGCGCAGGCCCCGCAGCCCAGCCCCGCCTCGACCGCGCGCAGGCCCGAGGCCGGCCCCGGTCGGTGCTTACCCAGCATGAGGGGGCTGAGGCGGCGGGCCATGCCCTTGGACAGGTCGTACACATACAGCTTCACGGGGTGCAGCGCCAGCGGCTCCTCCATGGGGACGCGCGGCCGCCCGCCGGGAGGCGGTGGGGCAGCGGAAGAAGCGCGGCACCGAACACCGGTCCTGGGCCGCCGGAATCGGCGAAGGGCGCGACGCCAACTCTGCGCACGCGCAACACCCAACCGCCGAACCAACCCCTCACTGCGCCGTTATGCGGCGCCGCCGTTCCGGCCGGGGCGGGGAGAGGGGCGGGGACAGAGGCGAGTGGGCGGGACTTTAGGAAAATCCCTCCGTCATTGGCCGAGTCTTGGAGCTTCTTCCGGAGTCAGCAGCTAGGCGGGAGGGGAGCTCCCTCTCTGTTTTCCTTCCCGCAACCAATCCTCGTCGAGGCAGGGCGCGGCTTCCCCTGCGAGGCGGGGAGAGGCGCCCTTCGTGTCTTATCATTGGCCAGAGTAGCGGAGGGAGGCGGGGATTTCAGATGAGTGACGGCCCGCGGCCAGCGGCGCGTGGCGACGGAGGTGGTTGAGGGAGCGTTGAGCGGGGGTTCCCTCGGCAGCGGCTATGGCCGACTGGGTGTCCTACTATCGCGGCGATGGGCCGGACGAGGAGGAGGACGGCGAGCGGCAGGAGGAGGAGGGGCCGGAGGCAGTCGGTAAGACACCTTCCCCTCGGCTGAGGGCAGCTTGGGGCTGCGGTCCTTCAGCGGGCTCCGCGGCCGTTGATGCAGCTGCCTTTCCCACTCTCCGTAGCGGACTACAGGTTCTCGGGGCGGGACAGCTTGATTTTCTTGGTCGACGCCTCCAGGGCCATGTTCGAGCCCTACGAGGATGAAGAGGCAGCCACTCCCTTTGACATGACCATGCAGGTGAGGAACGCGGGGCGGTTATGGCCCTCCGAGGGCCGCCTACCCTCACCTCGCAGGCTGCTGCAGTCTGCCCGTATGAACTCTGATTGCCAGAGGCACCATTATGTGTTGTTACTGCAACTCATTTTCTTCACTTTGTCCTGTGTGCTTTCTTTTCAGTGCATCCGGAATGTGTACACCAGCAAAATTATTAGTAGTGACAAGGACCTGTTAAGTGTCGTGTTCTATGGCACGGAGAACAACAAGAACTCTATAGGCTTCAAGCATGTCTACGTTCTTCAGGAGCTGGACAATCCAGGTAGAACAGTAAAGGGGTATGAAGATTTGTGTGAGGAAATCTGTGTAGTGTTGCTAGTAACGTTACGTTAGGAAATACTACTTTTCTGAAAGAGAAGTCAGGCACTGGAATAGGCTGCCCAGGGAGGTGGTTGAAGTCACTGTCACTGGAGGTGTTCAAGAAATGTTTAGATGTTGTGCTGAGAGACATGGTTTAGTGGGGTTATATTGGGGGTAGGTGGATGGTTGGACTGGATGATCTTGTAGGTCTTTTCCAACCTTGCTAATTCTATGATTCTAACTGGCCTCTCTGAGAACAGCTGTCAAGTAAACGGAAAAGTTCTTGTTTCTGAGATGTGTTTCTTCTCCTTCACTGAGGAGAAGGACTTGGGGGTATTGGCTGACAGCCATGTGAACGTGAGCCAGCAGTGTGCCCAGGTGGCCAAGAAGGCCAACGGCATCCTGGCTTGGATAGCCAGCCAGCAGGAGCAGGGAGGTGACCGTCCCTCTGTACTCAGCTCTGGTGAGGCTGCACCTTGAGTGCTGTACTCAGTTCTGAGCCCCTCACTACCAGAAAGACATGGAGGCCCTGGAGCGTGTCCAGAGAAGGGCAGCGGAGCTGTGAGGTGTCTGGAGCACAAGTCTGATGGGGAGCAGCTGAGGGAGCTGGAGTTGTGCAGTCTGGAGAAGAGGAGGCTTATCGCTCTCCATAACAACCTGAAAGGAGGTTGTAGCGAGGTAAGGCTGGCCTCTTCTCCCAGGTGGCAGTGATAGGATGAGAGGTAATGGCCTCAATTTGTGCCAGGGGAGGTTCGGGCTGGATATTAGAAAAAATTCTCTTCTCAGAAACAGTGATGGTGCACTGGCACGGGCTGCCCAGGGAGGTGGTGCAGTTAGCATCCCTGGAGGTGTTCCAGAACCGTATGGATTTGGCACTGAGGACATGGTTAGTGGGCATGGTGGGAATGGGTTGGCAGTTGGACTGGGTGATCTTCGTGGTCTTTCCAACCTTGATGATTCTGTGACTGAGAAATTTAAAGGAATTTTAAAAACTTAGTGGGAGCTTAGCCTTTTCTGTTATAGGTGGTTCTGATCCCCTTCCTATGTCTTTTTTTCTATTTTACTGTGGTCATCCTCTTGCTGTCTGTTAAAGAGGATCTCAGCAGAACTCTTGAAGACCCATCATGTGCCGTCCACACTTCAGAATAAGGCTCAGACTTGATAAGGCACCACAAATTACAGCTAATGGAGAATATTGCAGAATCACAGAATGACTGAGGTTAGAAGGGACCTCTGGAGGCCGTCTTATCCAACCCCCACCTCAAGCAGGGTCAGTTAGAACAGATTGTCCAATTTGTTAACTGTTCAGAGTGTTCTTTCTCTTATTTTCATAATAAATTTTGCAGTTCTTGAAATTTGCTCTTCCATTTTGTTAGGATTACACAGCATGTGCTTGTTAACAGGATTGCCAGTTGATAAATTGGAGAAGATATTAGGAGGAGTGCAACAAAGGCATGCTAGGGGCTACAGATTCTCTGACAGCTGAGAGTCTTGTAGGGGAACTCTGTCAACTAGCTTTTAATAGCTGTCTGTATCTCTGGGGAGGTTTCATTTCATTTTCTTAACTAGGAGTTTCAAGTTAGTGTTCTTGCTCTCGTGCTTTAGTAACACCTGGGTTTTCCTGCAAGAACTGTGCCTTGTCCTAGTTTCAAAACTAATTACAAGTGGGACCTGACAGGACTGCCCTAGGTTCTTCTTCCTTCTTTGGCAGTGCCTTATGCTTCTTGCTCATCCTTTTTCCTTCTTCTTCCCTGTTTGCCTATTTTCCCTGCGTTAGAGGTAGTAGCTTTGTCCTGCTGATAAAGATAGCTAGTTTGAAATGTGGATGTTGTGAAAAAGGAAGCGTATTTACTGTCACTGGAGAGCTGTGTGCTCTGGAGAAGGGAGATATATTATAGATAGTTATTATGTAGTTATTACGAAAATTAATGCTAGGAATTAAAGGAAAGTTGAGCGTGAAAATAAAATAGGAAATGGGCAAAAAAGACATTTTCAGGTACAATTTCAAGAGTGCTATTAAATTCAAGCAAAGAATGAAAGAAGGAGCTCTGCAGAATGCTGCAGCTGAAAAATGAAAGCTTGTCCTCTTTTGTAGAGTTGTAGAAGAAGACAGGGGAATTACTTCTAGATGGGTGGGAGAAAGAGTTGTATTTGGGCTGGAGTAATCCATGGGGATTTCAAAAGGCCATTGGCACCTGCCCTGAACGTTGCTCTAGTCCTTGTGGTGATCCCTGGGCTGAATCTAACCTCTGGAATGATGCTATCAGGCATGCAGCGCAAAGAGGCAGGAGGAATTCTCCACCTTCCCAACGTGCTGTGGAGATGCAGGATGTATTTCAGCCTCGTCTCCTTTTGCCGGTGGCAGAGTGGGCTGCTGTTCCTCAACAGTGGGTGCAATTGCTGCATTTCCTGATGAGAACTTATTCTCAGTGCTTATTTGGAAGAGTTTGCAGTACTTCTTTTGGAATTTCTGATGTATGCAAATGCTGTTATTTCCCGTAGGTGCAAAGCGTATCCTAGAGCTGGACCAGTACAGGGGAGATGAAGGACGAGTACTCTTCCGTGAGACCTTTGGCCACAATTCTGACTATTCACTGGGTGAAGCACTCTGGGCCTGCTCTAATCTCTTCAGCGATGTCCCAGTGAGACTGAGCCACAAAAGGATCATGCTTTTCACCAACGAGGATAACCCTCATGCCAGTGATAGTGCTAAAGCCAAGCTTGCCAGGACCAGAGCTGGTGATCTGAGAGACACAGGTCAGTATTTTCCCCTTTAACTTAAGCCTCTAATTTCAGACAGCATAAAAGTGATGTGTCCTTGCAGCAGATATTAACTGAAATGCAAGATTGTGCTGGAAAAAGAATGTAAAATCATCAGAACTAAGGAAACTTTCTGATGCTTTCTATGAGGGCTGACTTCAAAAATTATGTCTCCTGTTATGTTGGCCCATGATGTCAGAGGTGGATGTTGATGCTATGGCCTTAGAGGTTGAAGCTTCCCACAGATATTCTGTGATGTCTTGTTGCTGTGTGACAGAGGGCAGCAGAGGGGCAGTCTGACAAAATGTTGTCTGACATGGAAGTGCATGTGAAGCAAAGGTGTGTCACTGAATTCCTCCATGTGGGGAAAAAAAGGCACCCACTGACGTTTATCAACACGCGGAATGTTTATGGGGACCAAATAGCGATGTGAGCACAGTGAGGTGGTGAGTGGTGTGTTTCAGCAGTGGCGACAGTGCAGTGAAGGACAAGGCACGTTCCAGATGGCCATGCACAGCTGTCACACCACAAAATGAAGAGTGTTTCGATCAGCTCACCTTTGTGAATCGTCGGATTACATCCAGGGAACTATGTACAGATCTGAATATTGGCTTCAATGCATTGGAAATGATGGTGGCAGTGCTGGAATATTGCGGAGTTTGTGCCAGCTGGGTCCCATGATTGCTCACACAGGAGCAGAAGGAACACCGTATGGAAGTTTATCAGAACCTATTGAACAAATAGAAGCTGAAGGTGACAGTTTCCTGTATTGCATCATTACCTGTGACGAGACATGGTGTGTCACCACTACAAGCTGGAGTCAAAAAGGCAGTCCATGGAGTGGCAACATATGAATTCGCCATGGAAGAAAAGGTTTAAGACACAGTCTTTAGCAGGTAAAGTGATGTGCAGTCTTTTGGGATAGGAAACCAGAGGTCCTTATGTATTTCCTGAAACTTGGACAATCAACTCTCACTGCGGCATTGCGATGCTGACTAAGCTGGAAGCTCAAACTTCCGGAGTCAGACCAGAGAAGAAGACAACCTTTCTCTTGCAACATGGTAATGCCAGGCCCCATACCAGTTTGAGGACTTTGGAGCACATTTCAGTCTTGGCTTGAACACAAGTCAGTCTTGGCTGGACTGTGCTACTACACCCACTGGTTAGTCCAGATTTAGCACCTTCTGACTTCCATCCATTCAGGCTGACAAAAGGTTGAATGTGTGGGCAACATAAAACGTGGGTCGTTTTACTAGCAACAACCATCATAGTGACTGTGAAACAGTGGATCATCTCCACTGGTGCAGAATTCTGCGTGTGTGGCATGCAGGCTTTTGTTCATCGCTGGCAAAAAATGCATAGCTTATGGTGGTGACTGCTGAAAAATACTGTTTTGTAGCTGAGAATTTGCTCTGTCAAATAGTGTTATTGAGCTCTTTGTAGCTGTTGTAGTTTCTATGGAAATAAATAGGAGGCATTACTTTTGGAGCGACCTCTGGAAACCAGTCACCCAACCTGGTGTCCAACCATGAACACTTATTTTCTAGGGCCACTCTAGTTTCGTACCGTAAATCAGAATTGTAGAAGTCGATGGAAAACAAACTCTGCTTTATTTCATTGTTCCACTATTTTTCTGGAAGGGAATAATAACACTAGGAAGGGAAATACAGCACCAAGTCAATGCAAAAGGAAGATCACTTTAATGACTGCGTGTTGAATTAGCTGAAGAGCAGCAGCCTGAGCTCAGAGACTGGAGAGCAAACTCATCATTAGTTCAACTATGCAGCTGAGATAACCATTGTTTTTGGGGTTCAGTATCTGAGCTAGATGTAGAAGCTGTGAAGCGTCCTTAATTCATTAGACCTTAAAATTGGGACAAGAGAATTGCTGAACTTGTTTCTTCTCTCTCTGCCTGAAGTAGGTGTAGGTTTTTTAGGGAGCTTGTCAGAGCTGTTTCATGCACAAAGTTGCCTAGGTTTTTAATTAGGGAGGGAACATTTTCCGTGCTACATTGCTGTGACTGAAGCTGAAGGAAGTCTTTTGCCTCTTTCTCTAGAAACTTTCCCATCTGATGCAGATGTGGCAATTTGGAGCTTACTTTTGCTCAGGCAGAGATGTCTGAGGAACGTGCCAACGTAAGAAAAAGCAGCTTATGTGATCCTCCTCCTGTCTTTTACTTTGTTTCTAGGTATTATCCTGGACTTGATGCACTTGAAGAAGCCGGGAGGGTTTGATATCTCTTTATTCTACAGGGATATTATAAACATAGCAGAGGATGAGGACCTTGGGATCCAGCCTGATGAGTCAGGGAAACTGGAGCATCTCATGAAGAAAGTACGAGCAAAGGAGACAAGGAAACGAGCTTTAGTCAGGTGTGTGCCTAGTTACTGTACATCATTCAATGGAGGCAACTGGATGTTATTTTTAGACTGCATCTCACCTCCTTCTTCTGGAATGATTGGCATCAGTGCTTAAATTTTTCCGTGTTAATTCCTCAGTTCGAGTTGGTGTTTCTTCCTTAGCTTCCAAGGATATTTGGCCTTGGTAGATGCCAAGATGAGAGTGAAGATAGGCCCATTTTTTTGCACTGTGTGACATCTCTTTTATTAACCTTGGCCAGAAATTATCATTCTGAAAAATGACACCATTGCCAAAGTGAAGTACCTGCAAAAAAATCTGCAACATAAGGTGTAAAATGTTCAGTTTAAAGTGCAATCTGATTGAAACGATGCTTTGCTTACTAGTGTTAACTTGGGAAAGGTTGATCTCAGTGTGACTGGTAGGTATTTTGGCCTATTATTTAATAGTTACACGTGGCCAGTATGCCTAGGCACTTGGTATGGATTCACACAGCCTTGATATTTCTGATCTCCTACTGAAAGATTAGAAATGCTTACAGAGAGATTAAGGGGATCTTGACAAAGCGGATAGAAAGTATTTTTGGAACCACCTACTTTATAACAGTTGTTTTTTACCAATTGAATTCTTAACAGATTTATGTGGGTGCACAGTAAATGAATGACCTTTGCAGCCTGATGCTTTTTAATATATATGAAAAAAAAATCCAACTTGAGCTGTTGTCGCTGGCATTCTCCTGTTTGTAACTTTATTTTCCTCTCCTGAGAATGTTCCTCAAGTTTTCTAATACCTGAGGAGGAAGAATCGTGTACCAGTGATATCTTTGAGATGAGAGCAAATAACATTCACTGTAATTCACTGTTCTGCACTCAGAACTTGAAGACTACCTCCAATTTTAAACTTTTTCTTCTGATTTTTTTCTCGAATTTTGGATTTTTTATCAGGGTATTGTTTGTCTTGATGGTGTTCTTTCAGGGAATTTTACTCTCTGCAGGGGCAGTTGTGTGAATCAGAGGTCACGTTGTGTTAAGCCCAAGTGAGATGCCCAACCTTGAACTTGTCTTATGCTCTATCTGGGAGTAGCTGCCCTTCCAAGTGAAAAATGTGGAAGAAATACGTTAAATTAATTGTGCTTAAGTAGTCTTTATGACCAGAAATGATATAATTCCAAGAATGTTTATATGCGAGTGAAATTATGAAGCAAGTAATAATATGTTCCAGTTACACATGTTGTTTTTGGGAGGGCAAGGAAAGGAGGTTGGAGGAAATAAGTTATCTGGGAAGATGACTTTTTTTTTTTTTTTTTTGCAAAAGTGATCCTTCAGAAGTCTCAAGTCTGTATTCTGCTTTTTTTGCACAGGTTAAATCTGTATTTGAGCAAAGATCTGTCTTTCTCTGTTGGTGTTTACAACCTTATTCAAAAAGCTTACAAGCCATATCCAGTGAAACTTTATCGGGAAACGAATGAACCCGTTAAAACAAAAACGAGGGTGTTTAATGGAAAAACGGGCAGTTTGCTTCTGCCTAGTGATACAAAAAGGGCTCAGGTAATGTACTTGTTGTGTGCCTTCTCACTCTGTGATTTTGGGGTGGTGATGGTGGGGAGATGCTCAACCTTTTACTGCTGTTGTTTGTATTTCACTTCCAAGATGAGAAAGGGAAGTATTTACATCTATATGCTCCTGGGGTTAGTGCAGTCACTTTGTGAGCTGTGCAGAGAGGGAGTGGGTTGTTTCCCTGGCATGATGGTCAATGGAAAGCATAGCTGCTGGTGGTAGTGTGTTCAGGAACAAAGAGGTCGTTTCTTTCTGTAAGGCAGAACTGGGTTGTCAGAGCCTAACCTTGTGTGGCCTTGTGTTGCACTGCTGGTACTCTCTCTTGAGTCATTAGGAACAAATTTCGACCATTTTATTAAACATACAAATCACAGAGGGGTTACTCTTTTCCAAAGAAAAAAAAAAGCACGGTAACTTTACTCTTTATATTATTTTGTTCTTTGCTTTGTCTTCCTGCTTGATAGTTTAGCTGATGTAGGTTGAATGTTTTTTCCTCTCTGCTCAGGCACAGCCCGACTTCAAATGGGATAGGCAGTTGCTAGGTGTATTGGCACAAGTGCACTTTGTGTGTCCTTCCATGCCAAAGGCTCATGAAGTTGTTCTCTAAGGTTAATTGTTAGTTGAATTTATACCGGACAGTAATTTTTTTTGAAATAAAATACAGAAGCTGAGCAGTGGGCTGAGTGGTAAGCCCTTCCGTGTCTCACTTCTGCAGGTTGACTACAGTGTGTTTTCATTTTTATGATGTATGAATGATGCTTCAAAAGCATTGCTTTTTGGTCACTGTTTCTGCCAGGAATGGGTAGCTGATGCGCATCTGCTAAAGCAAGTTTAGAGCCATGGGTTGGACAGGACCTCTGGAAGTATCTGGTCCAACACAGCCCAAAGCAAGACTCACGAAACTGCATCAGGTCGTTCAGGGCTTGTTTGGGCCAGATCTGAGTTACTGCAAGGATGAGATGTGACAGTTTCTCTGTGCCAGGGCTTAACCACTGGCTTGGGAAGTTGCATTTCTCTAATGTCCAGTCCAAATTTCCCTTGGGACAGTGATTGCAGACTATGACCAACAATTTAAGTGTGCCCCGATGAGGAGAATTCACCCTGTCTTGTCTATAACCCCCCTTCCAGTAGTGAAAGACAGCATTTGCCTCCTCTTCTTTACCTGTCTCATTGAGCTCTTCTTCTGCTAGCATCAGTGCTATCTGTTCTTCTCTGGCTTCTTCTAATTTAGACGTATGGAAACCGCCAGATCGTGATGGAGAAAGAGGAAACCGAAGAAGTAAAACGGTTTGATTCTCCGGGCTTGTATCTGATTGGCTTCAAACCTCTTTCAATGCTAAAACAGCACCACCATATCAGGCCCTCCCAGTTCATGTATCCTGAGGAGTCCCTAGTAACTGGTAAGCAAAGATGGCAAGAGAAGATTCATACCTTGTGTTAGGGTAACCAGCTGATTCATAAACTACTGGAGTGGTAACCGTTGAGTTTAAAGTCTTTGTCTAACTTAAAAACTTGCTAATATTAAAATGTATAGAAATAAATATTACCACCCCTCTCAGTTGCAGTTAAGTTTTGTTCTCTTCAGCAGAGGAGAGCTGATTGGGCAGGGAAGAATATTGCAGTCTGAATTATTAATTTGTTGCTTTTGGAAAAGGTCCTACAATGTGGTGCTATTCCTGTGTCCCACCATATCAGAGAGATGCTTTGGAGATACCTCTTTCCAGTTTTCAACCCTACTTCATTTCTCAGGTGTTAGTGATTTCAGTTCTTTGCCCAGAACTCGCACAGTTCTGGTCAGGAGAAATAATGGCATTGTAGAGATTTCCACCTTCCAACAGATGTTTTTTTACCTCTGAAATAGTGCAAGTATTGCAAAGAAGTCACAGTATCGAATCTGTAATGTCTGGGGCTACATTCTGGATCAGAGGAGCAAATCTGTCAGTCTGACTGGTGCAGTCTTTACTTTGCAGGGAGTACAACTCTGTTCAATGCCTTACTGATAAAGTGCTTGGAGAAAGAGGTGATGGCACTGTGCAGATACATCGCCCGCCGGAACACTCCTCCTCGCTTTGTGGCCCTGGTTCCTCAGGAGGAAGAAGTGGATGAACAGAAAGTGCAGATAGCCCCTCCAGGTATGGGAAGAGATTTTGCCTTTTCCTGCTCTGTTGGGGGCAGTCAGCATCACGGCTTCCTGTCCTGTGTGCAAATACTGTCACCTTATAGGACCTGGGAGGTATTACTGATTGCTGCTGCTTAGAGCAAAATAGCAAGCTGGTTTGGGGAGTCATCAGAGCTATCTGACAGTCTTGCTTTTTCCTGTAAATTCTGATTTTTGAGGCCATGGTTCTGCCTAACTGTTCTCTTGCTCTCTCTGTCCTGTGTAGGTTTCCACATCATTTTCCTACCATATGCAGACGATAAGCGGAACGTTGATTTCACAGAAAAGGTACCAGCCAATCGAGAACAGGTGGACAAAATGAAGGAGATAATTCAAAAACTCCGCTTCAAATACAGGTACATGGAGATAAATAGGGTGTGGGGTGCATGGTGGGGAAGAATGCTCAACACTATTGCATTCTCTACCGCACACATTTTTCAGCTATGTTGTCCGCAAGGTGAGATTTTGATGCATGTGTTGACTACATAGCTTTAATTGGGGTGTTGCTTCATAACTACTAATTTAATAGGCTCTGGCATTCTTCAGCAGGTCTACAGTAAATATTCTAGGAAGACATATTTAAAAATATACTGATTATAAAACTATCAACAGCTTAATGGTCCATACTCAGTAACCAAGCTGGGCAACTTAAAGGTTGCAGTTGCAGTAGATGTAAGGCTTTGAACTGATATTTAGGTTTGATCTGGATTTTGTTCCATGATATGGCCAAGCATCATTGTGTGAATGTTGTTCTTCTTTTTAAATATTAGGGATGTTTCAATTTTAAGTTTAGATAACTTAGCAAGCCTTGCTCCTCCATTTCGTAATGCAGTGTCTTGCATATAGAAACTACACATACATTTTTACTCAGGGGCTCAAAGCGTACCTCAGGTGTGGGAGAGCACCTTGTCTCCCAAACACAAACGTGTCCCTTGCCTCACAGTGTCATTGCTGCAGACACACACATAAAATGCAGTCAGTGAGGAAACTTTCAAGGGGCAACAATTTGCACAAGCAAATTGCTTCCTTTTGCATTAGCCTTGTGCGAACTTTGCTCTCAATGATTCTGAAATGATCAGGCATCACGTGCTTTATGCAGCATGTTCTGGAATTCTTCATTGTATTGCTCTTGTTCTCTGGGTTGTTGTAATTTATTGCAGATACCACATTTCATTGTACCAAGCTATTGCAGATCAGGCCTGGATCTTTCAAATGAGAGTGTGCTAGAGAGTTTAGTTGGGCCTTTTTCATTATAACCAAGTTAAATTTCAGGAAGAGGACTTTTATGGGACTTTAAAATAAGTGGGACATAAAAAAAAAATGTATATAGGAAGTAGTGCAGAATGCCCCTCTCTATTTCTCTCACATAGCTTTCTGAGTCTCCCACAGCTACCTAACACGTTTGGTACATGACTGGATGGTGACTCAGCAGGTAAACTGAAAAGAGGACAAGTACTTCTCCCCGTGAGATGGATCGATTTGTGGGAAAGAGGGAAGTTTGACTTTGAAATAGGCTGGAAATAGGCTGAAATAGGCATCTTATGTCTTAGCTGGCTTCCTGGCAGTATGCATTGAAAATCTGGGGAATTCTTGACAGGACTGACAGCTTTGAAAACCCAGTTTTGCAGCAGCACTTCAGGAATCTGGAGGCTTTGGCGCTGGATATGCTGGAACCAGAACAAGCTGAGGATCTCACAAGTGAGAATTACTGGTTAATGCGAGGGGAGGTGGGTTAGAGGGCTCCTGACTTTGTCTGTTCTAAGTCAGAGATTTGGTGCTACAAAACCTTTTAAAATGCCTTTTCAAAGAATGTTTTAGTGGTGTCCTGTTCCAAGATGCAGAATTATGAATGTTTCCATTCTGAAATACAGAAACCTTAGTTTCTTACACTGTCAGCAAAAAGGAGAAAGGAAAAATCTTCACACTCCAAAATTGAAATTGAATCACCTTTTTTTTTTTGTGACAAAGATTTTCTCTGCAATTCCTGTCTTCAGGAGTCTAATAGTATTTCAGTCTGATGAAGTGGCAGAGCTCCATAGGGAATTATTCTGCCAGGAGGCAATGTTGCCACCTGGTGGCTGTGACAATTTCTATCTAACCTATCAAAGGCTACAAACCTACTCCTGAAGAAAAAGTTCTATTTTGTTTTGTTTTAATTTTTTTTTTAATACTCTAGGAATAGTGCTAGAGAAGCTCTTTGTTTCATGTGAAGTGATATCTACCCAGTAATCTGGGACCCTCTACTAGATATTGTACAAATACATGACAGAAACAAGTTCTGCCTCAAACTACTTGTAACCTTAGGTCATAAACTGCTGTATTTTAAAAGTCCAAGGTTAGACCTAGGTAACAGTGCCACCAGCTAGGAGATCTCTTTCACTTCTACCATGCAAGTTTTGTTCCACGTATATATTTACAGTTCAGGGATATGTGCATATGTATAAGACAAATCTTTGATATTATCAAGAGCTGTGAATTTCTCATTTGTGATTATCGTATCATAGCTCTATGCATTTTGCATGCTTGAAAGATGCTTGCATGCCAGTTTTTACAGAAACAAAATTGTATAGGGTGAATTTCTTGTTTAGACTTTTCTTGAGGGGACAAATCTTTCTCTTTTGCTAGTGCCGAAGACTGAAGAGATGAGCCGCAGGCTGGGCAGCCTGGTGGAGGAGTTCAAGCAGCTGGTTTATCCTCCTGACTACAACCCTGAAGGGAAGGCTGCAAAGAGAAAACAAGGCAAGTAATGGCAGTGCAGACACGCAACATGCTGCCTGTGTTCTTTTCAGCTGAGGCTTCTGCGTTTTCAGTGATTCGTAGGGAGCAGAGGATATTGTGGTATCCACCTGGAGAACTGCTAGAATGAAAAACTGCCTAGTGAAAACTCAGAGTGGTACAGAAGGAATTCATGCCTTCTGTCTGTATGTTAGGTGAGGAAGCAGACTTTTGCAAGTCCAAGATGAGCATTTTTGGGAGTAAATGTCAAAGTTATGCTCAGGTACAACTGTGGTTTGGGAATGTGCAAAACTCTGCATAAAGCAGGAGTGTCAGCTGGCTTCCCTGTGTGAACACAGAGTTTTGTACTTGAGTTTGAGATCTCTGGTGATATAAAATTTCTTTTTCCAGCTGGTGACGGTCAAGCGGAAAAGAGACCCAAGACAGAAATCTCAGAAGATTCACTGAGGAGTTATGTGCAGAATGGCACTCTGGGCAAGCTCACTGTCCCTGCTCTGAAGGATACGTGCAGGCATTACGGGCTGAGGAGCGGGGGGAAGAAGCAGGAGCTCATAGATGCGCTGACTGAATACTTCAGTGGGCGCTAAGCAGGAACAGAAGGGCCTGGTTGACTTCCACCTGCTTAAAGCTGCAGTTGTCGTACTCAAATTCTGAGTCTGCTTAATCTTGTTGTGGAGGAGAAGACCAACTGTTGCTGAATCTAGCACTGGAGAAACATTTTACTTGTAGTTTCTAAACATCTCTGTAAACTCGGGTACTGTTCACAGTAGCCAAAGGCAGAATTAAATGTCCTGCTAACTCAGGTTGCTCACCAGAAGTGAACACAGCTGTGCCTTCCTGGTTTCTCAATAAAGTTATTTTGGACTTCTTACTTTGCAACTCCAGCTGTACCGTCTTTTCATCATAAAGACAGCAAAACTCACTTCAACATCAGTAAGAAAGCAGAATGATCTTATGTAAGTGACACCATGTGAATTCATGCAGCAGATCAAGTCTGTCTGCCAACAGAGGATATAAACACAGTGATTTACTTCTCTGCTCTCCAATACTACCAGCATCGATGCTTGTAATCAAATTGTGTTCTTTTCCCCCATCAGTGTTAGAAAGATTACTAGCAGATCACAGAGAAGAGAATCAGTACTGGTGATCAGGAGCCAATCCTTTGGGCAAAATGCCAGCACTTCATACAGCTGCTCAGCCAAGTGGTCCTTTTTTAAATGGTGAAGAAGAAAAAAAAGTCATGTTCCGTGGAAAACTGCAAGCACTTATGCAAGGTAAATTACTGAGATGGCATGGTGCTTTTCCACCTCTGTAGTGAGTATGAGTTAGAGTATTGTACAAGCTTCCGTGGCAAAACCTATGCTTTAGAAGTAGCAAGTTGTGGGGAGTAGCCATTGTTTGCTACTTAGAGTATTTTTTTAAATCATACTGACAAAGCTGCAAATGGGATTGTATAAGTTCTGTTTTTTAAACTTTCACCTCTGGGGTGTCCCACCTGCCTTGCAGTGCAAGATGAGTTAAAATGATAATTTCAGGGCTAGTTGTTTGGCTGTATTGTAACTTAGCACTGGATGCAGTCATGGAATACACGAGGTGTTCATTTTGGTCTGCACGGTGTTTTTGTTCAGTAGATTCCTGTTTGGCACACTCCATTAGGCAACTTACTGAAGAGTTAAATTGTACGTAAAGGTCATGGCTGTGCTGTGAGTGCAGAACATGTATTGGGAGCCAGCTGAAAACAGCCTGGGAACTGTGACCACTCTAGCTCTACCACCACACTGCCCACTTCCACCTGCACAGTGCCTCAAAAGAGCAGCAACCATACAGAGCTCTGCAGGTTGAAACTCGTGTCTTACTTTAAATCCGCTTGCATTATGGTAGATATTAATAAAGATTTGTCTGAGCAATAAATTCTTTTTGCCCTTAGGTGGAGAAGTTACTGTAAATGCTTGTCTTAGCAAGGCTTGAATTGAGTGCAATATAATAATGAGACTACCTTAATGTTGTGGATTCTCCTTCATTTTGTGAATTTTCCTATCCTGGATGCCCTTGTTAACTTCTGTCTTGTCTTGCTAACCCTCAGGCACAGTATGTTCCAGGCTTTCGATAATTATGGCATGTTTCTTCTAAGCTATTATATCTCATTTCTTCTTTTTAAGACAGGCTATTGCATTAAGCATAAGTTTACCAGGGATGGCAATGGAAGGCTTCAGAGCAGAAAATTAGTTTTATTTTCTTGAGAATCCTTTATTTCTGTTTCATATGTGCTTTGTGTTACATCAGCTGTCTTGGCACGGTACAGATAGGGCAAGTTGCAGTTTTAAATGACTAGCTCAGTTATCAGAATTAGCAGATGGAACAGCAGGCTTTCCAAAATTCATACAAACAATAGAGCTCTGAAATCTTTGTATTGACACAACATTCCTTGCTGAGGTAAATTTATCAGCCCATTACAAAAGGATACAATTTGTCTTAAGTCTTTTGTGAGTTGATTTCATCTGCTTGGGACATTGTTAATATTAAGGTATGCAGTTGGTTCCACTGTGACAATGTTACAGATCTTATTTTTCCTTCTGCTGTTGTATGTATTGGTCTTTCCACTCTAGTTTTCCTTTCTGTTTTGGAAAGGTGAGAAGCACAGCTGAGCTGGGCAGCTGCAGAAGGAGACAAAATCCTGGGGGTAAGCTTCCAGCTGTTGAAGTCCAGGCATCTTCCAGAAGACAGATTTGGTATGATCCACTCTAATGCAGAGGTTTACATTTCTGCTCAAAGCAGAAATGGGATTTATAACACAATATGCATTTAACTACAGCTAGCTCCATAAAACCACCACAGATCCAGAATGCTGGTGGTACAGTCATGCTTTTTGAGATCATGAAATTATGTATCATCTCCTTGAGTCACAGGTTGTTTTATCTGAGAAAGCACTTGTCCGCTGTCCTGGCCATGACTTAAAGGGTTGATCTTTTGACACGTGACTATAACCATAGTGCAGTAGCTTCTCTAAAAGCATGAGATCCTTTTTATAATTATTGGCCAGATGTACAGTACTCATCAGACACAGTGAGCTGCTCTCTACCCAAGAATAAGTTTTGTATTAAAATGTCTTAGGAAGCCCATGCTTTGCAGGTCATTGATGCAATCCACGCAAAGAAAACTGAAGGAGCACTGACCTACTACACTATGATAGCCTTCAGGCAGTCTCTGAGCAGCTCAACTTCACAAGTAGGAACACTTCAGTTAGCAAATGCTTTCCCGAGGGAATGACAATTCTGGACATTCCTGTATTTAGATTTGTCAGTAATTTTTATTTTCTTTAAAAAAAATCAGCATTTAAAAATAAGTGAAATTAGAGATTTCCCCTTGTGCACTGCCGTAAGATTTCAGCTCCCCATACACCTCTTAAAAGGAAGGGTTGTGCTATGTGTACTGACCCTGGCCCCACCTGCTGCTACACAGTAGCCACAGTCCTATAAGTGGTCTGTGCTGCTTCACTTCAAAGCAACAACTCCATCAGCCCAAACAGGGACATTGTGCTGCGGAACCAACACACCTTGTCCTCCATACACTAAACCATTCTGAAACAGAGAGATACTCACATCTGTTGGAGGCTGAAGCATTAGGAAGCTAATGGGTAGGTTATAAAAGCCCTGAGCAGGCAGATGTGGAGATAGGAGGGGATATTTTCTTTTTCTTTTAAACATCAAACAGTAAATACAGTTGTACAATCACTTTCCAAGAAGTAATACGATGAGAATGAGCGTTGGAGTGGAATAATAGAAAAAGGCAGGGAGAAGAGGCAGACACACTTCAAGAATTAAGCCACTATTAAACAAAAATGTGATGTTTTGAAATGGAACACTGATATCAAAACTAACGTCATCAACTAAAGCTAGACATTAATTCCCCCTGACTTCATCTTTACCCATTCCACACACACTCGAACTCATGGGCACTCAGACCAACAGTCTCTCTATAGCTTGCTGTACAGACTGGATCTGAGGCTTTAGCTGTGATCCCTCCTTGATAGTGATGGAACAGGCAATGACAGGCCGGGAAACCCCACATGCCCGGCCCAGGGCCTGCTTGGAGCGCACGAACACGTAAGGAACATTCTTGTCCTCGCAGAGAAGAGGGAGGTGCAGGATGATCTCCAAGGGTTCAGCGTCGGCAGCCATCACAATGAACTCTGCTATTCCTCGGTTCAGTGTTTTGGTGGCTGTAAAAAGAAACTGAAAGTAAGTCTAGGTTCTGTGAAGCACATCTCATGAACAACATTAGGAGATGCTGAAGTTGGCATGAGCAAGAAGGGGCAGCAAGATGGCAGGACAGAGAAAACCGCCAGCTACAGGGCCATCTAATAACGCAGCTCCAAGTCCAGACTGAACAATTTGCCGTCAGCAGTGCACCCATGTGAGGAAGAAGGCTGACCCTTGGAGAGCCAACAGCAGGTCCCAGGGAGGGTTTATTCATAGGGTCACATCTAGGGTACTGCACCCTGCTCCACCTTCAGAGATTTGCAAAGGAATGAGGCCAGCGCAGGACTAATAGCTGGGGCACTCCACAGATGAAAGACCAAGGGAGCTGGGTCTATACAGCCTGGAAAAGTGCCAGCTAAGGTGGGAAGGCGAAGAGTGGCTGCTGCCTTCTGCCACTCCAAGGGGACTGCAGCAAGGATGGAGCAAGGCTGTCCCCGTGAGTGCACAGTATAAAGGACAAGTTGCAGACTACAACTGTTGCCTTGGGGAAATTCTGGGGGCACAAGGGGAAAAAAATTTTGACATGAGAGCAGTTTAAGCCATAGGACAGGAGCCCTGAGAGACTGTGGAGTTTCCATGCTTAAGGATTTTATTTTTTTCAAATAAAGTGTAACCAGATAAGACCCTGAGCAGCTTGATCCAGCTGTGAAGGGCACCATTCTCTGAGCAGGCTGCACTACAGAGCTCCCCTCAAAACCCAGTTATCTTATGATTTTAAGCTGGCACGGCACCTGGTCATCCCAGTGCTGTATCACATATGATCACGGTACATGCACCAGGAACACACTTGGAGCATCTAGGAGGAGGAAGGAGAGGGATACCTGTGACAGCCAGAGCTATATAATATTCATGGCCCACAGCTGGATAAAAAAATACAATCTCCAGCCACAGGTTTTCACAGAATCCTTGCTGTGAACACAGCATTCCCAGCATGCTTTGCCAGTCCCACCTTCATTGGCTCCTTTGCGTAGCTGCTTGTAGTTGCACGACTGCTGCACGAGGTCCAGCAGCGTCTTGGTGAGCTGTGCATCAGCCAGCGGGTAAGCTTTGGGGTTCACTTCTGCCTCGCTCTAGCAACAGGAGAAAGGAAAAGATGGAAGAGTGGTACATCAGGAGCAAACTCCTTTGCTCCGAGGGACACGAGAGAGGCAGCAAGTCCACCACGTGTACTGCATCACAGAATCACTAAGGTTGAAAAAGGGCTCCAAGATCACCCAGTCCCACCACCAGCCCATCCCCACCATGCCCACTGACCACATTCCTCAGCAGAACATCCACACGGTTCTGGAACACCTCCAGGGACGG